>NW_026999395.1:524534-583427 GCF_037126465.1 Ornithodoros turicata | reverse complement strand
CCGGCCATTTGCTGTGATAATCCACCAGAGTAAGTGCATAGGGATACGGCTGTGGGTTCTGCTCAAATGGTCCAACGATGTCCAATCCCAGCTTCGACCACGGTGCTTTAGGGAATGGTACTGGATGAGAGGTTGCTGGGCGGTCTTCGCGGACTTATCGCAAGCCTGGCAGACAGAGCATGATCGTACCATCTTTTCCACGTGAGAATCCATGCCTGGCCACCAGTAGTACTCTCGCAACCTCTGCTTCGTGCGGACAATACCACAATGGGTGTCATGAGCAGATGCTAGGAGCCGGTCAGTCCACAGCCTGAGGAACGACAATGCGATCTCCTCGTAGTAGTAGTCCGTCCACGGAAGAAAGCTCATCTCGACAACGGTAAAACGGAAGCAGTGATGTCGGTAAATTGGCGCAAGGCCACGAGTTGTCTTCAATGAATTTGACAACAGCAGTAATCGAAGATCGACTCGTGAAGCTTCCTGCATTTCGCTTTTTGATACTGCAGACGAAACTACGCAGACAACTTCCTCGTCGAAGCTATCTTGAGCAGGCAACGGTAGCCTGGATAGGGCATTTGGTCAATTTTTAGGTTATTTTGGTCAATTTTTTTTTGTCAATAGGGCGCAATATTGGTCGCCTTTCTTGTATTTGATGGTGAAATTGTAGTAGAAGAGCCGAGCAGTCCACCGTGAGATGCGAAGGGGCCGGTGTCCACTTCCCTGTGAACCCAGGAGTGTGACCAAAGCCTGGTGGTCGGTGCGTAGTGTAAACGGTCGTCCCCATAGGTATACGTGCCAGTGTTCGCACGCCCACAAGCACGCCAATGCTTCCCGTTCGCCTACAGAATACTTCCTTTCTTGGGCAGACAGCGTTCGGGATGCAAAAGCAACAGTGCGCAGGTGGTTATCCTGCAGCTGCTGTAAAACGGCACCCAACCACAAGAAGAAGCATCGGTACTTACTACGACTGCTAGACGGGGGTCGAACATGTGGAGAATGGGACATGAAGCTAGCATTGATTTGATACGAATGAAAGACTCCTCTGCTTCTTGTGTCCAGGAAAATGATTCTCCACTTCTCAAGAGCTTCCTCAGTGGCTCCAGGACCTGTGCATAATGCGGAAGAAATTTGCCATAATAACCGACAAGGTCAAGAAATGACCGAAGAGATTTTATGTCGGTTGGCGGAGGGGCTTTCTCGATGGCTTCCGTAGCCGATGGCAAAGGTGAGAGCCCTCGAGCACTCACAGTATGTCCTAAGAAAGTCAGTTCGGGGACGTCAAAAATGCACTTGTGGTTGAGCCGCAAGCCTTCTTGCGAAAGTCGTTGTAGAACTGCTCGAAGGTTGTCCATATGCTCCTGCTCAGTCGCCCGTACACGATGATGTCGTCAATATAGAATAATACTCCTTGACAGCCTTGCAGTAGGAGTGACATCATAAGCTGGAACGCTGACGGAGCGGATGCAATTCCAAAGCATACACGTTTGAAACGGTAGAGGCCATCGTGGGTTATAAAATGCTGTTAGATCCCTGCTGTCTGGATGTAAAGGAACTTGATGATATGCTGAAGCTAAATCGAGCTTGGAGAAACGCGTAGCTCCAGACAGGGCATTTAACAGTTCATCTGTATGGGGCAAGGGGAAACAATCTGGTATGACTGCCTTGTTTGGCTCCCGGAGGTCCACACAAAGGCGGATGGAGCCATCTTTCTTTTTCACCACCACGATTGGTGATACCCATTCCGACGCAGTAATCTTCTCTATTATATCTTGCTCTTCTAGTCGTCGCAGTTCATCTGAAACTTGTTCGCGAACTGTGAGCGGTAGCTGTCGCAATTTACCAGTAACGGGCTTGACTTCCGACCGCACTTTCACCTTGTGCACGTAGTTCTTTGCAATTCCTAGCGTACCATCAAACAGGTGTTCGAAATCTGAAGCGAGTACTGACGGTAATGGAGTAGATACTGTGTTTGAGCACGTAAGGTGGAGCCGGTCGATCCTAAGTTCCAGTGCGGTGAGCGCGTCAAGGCCCAGTAGAGTTGTACCGCTCGAAACGACGTAGAAGATCACACACACTTTGCGGTTCTTGTGGGTTACCGATGCTGGGAAGCAACCGACTATAGCGATGCGGCTTCTTGAGTAGTCGAAGAGGTTGATGGACGTCGGCCTCAATGTAATGCCAGAGAAGTGCTTGTTGTAAATTGCTGCAGAAATAATGGATACTGACGAACCTGTATCCAACAGGAAATCGACGTTGGTGCCTTCAACATTTACTGTAAGATATATTCCAGTCTTGCGCCTCGTTTCGGGTGATGCAAGTTGGAGTACTGTTGGGCTGTCGTCTTGCGAGGTCGACCCAGAAGTGCTCGGATCCGAAGCTAATGTACGAACTCGGCCAGAAGATCGGCAGACCGACCGAAAGTGTCCTATCTTATTGCAAGCCAAACACTTTTTGTTCTTGCTCTACATGAAGGTGAGTTCGCGAGATGATCCGCCGACCCGCAACGAAAGCAATGTGTGCCTGACGTCGGTACCGATGGTCTGTTACCAGTTCGGAACTGCTTGTTAGCAGTCTGCTTGAATCGTCGCTTGGCAACTTCTTGTACAGTGAAATCTTCTTCGTACTTGTGGAATTGTTTCACTTCCTTCTGTGTTTGCTCAAACTGACGCGCGAGAGCCAGAGTCCTATCCAAGGTAAGGCCAGAGCCTTCGAGCAGCAAGCGCTCACGGAGGTGAGGAACATTCGTACTCTCCACAATTTGGTCCCTGAGCATTGCGTCGCATGTGGATCCAAAATCGCAGCTGTTAGCTAGCTGACGAAGTGCAATGAGGTAGTCGTCCGTCGTTTCACCAGATTGTTGACGACGTTGTCGAAAATTATGCCGTTCGGCGATTGCGTTTGTCGCGACATCATAGTGCACGTCCAACGTGTGCAAAGCCTTTGCGAAAATATCCGGTTGCCCAGTAGAGTCTGCCGAACCTGATGATGTAGTTGAAGAATCACCCGATGGTAGCAAATCGAAGATCCGTTGACCTTCGCTTCCCAAGCAGTGGTAAAGAATCGCCTTGCGACGCGTTGCGGATTCACTGTCCAGTCCAGTTGCGATGAGGTAATTCTGGAACGATTTCCGCCATGACAGCCAGGTTTGCGGAGGCTTACCAGGATTTTGAAGAAAGAATGGTGGCGGCGGAAGACCAGACATTGTAGCAAGTCGTAAGTAGTTCCCGTCTTGTAAGTAGTTCCCGCTCGTCGCCAAAATATGGTGTGGTGTCTTACACCGAATGTACAGGGCAGAGCCCAGTTACGCAGCCTGACTCCATCGTTCCATTCCCAAACCTTTTATTGCACGCGCCTCGAGCCATCATGACGATGCCTCGCCGATACCACAATGATTTATACACGTTAATCACCGGAATGAGCGCGTCAGACAAATCAATATTAATTCCATTGGTTTCATGTTGAACTACAAGGAACAGATCAAATGAAATCATCACCAATAAAATAGGTAACCAAGTATTGTATCGTGCTGTCACAGCCCACACATTAAAATTAGTCCCGTTTCATAACGAAGCCCACCCCGATCTTCAATTTGACGTTACCCCCACAATTCGGTAATGCATCACTTCGACCTGGGAGTTGCCACGAGCCCTTTCGCGAACTTACATACCGGTTTGGGTGCGCGAACTTTACTATAACGCTAACGATCGCTACATTGTAGTGCTACGGTGCTCAGGCCGTGTCAAGTAGCTATGCCGCCTTTAGTCTGTAGGTTCCTAGCTACGTTTGTAAAACAGTAACAAGCAAACAAACAAACAAACGTTAAAGTTGACGACTGAGACGGCTAGAGTAGAGCGTTCGAGGTGTACATAGGTCATTCCTGCTACACTTCCCGCCGACTGTCTGAAATTTAAAATATGGCCATCAAAGGTCACCGATAGGTGGTAGACGAAATACTCACGCAGTTACTAATAAAACTGAATACACGGGTGACATCAGCGATTTGGCAAAATCAATGTGCATACGCACGTGTGCCAGCCCAAAATGACTTCCTCAAAACATTCAAATCAAAGTTTTGCAAATAGTGTGACAGACACGCAGGTACCCATTTATGTACTAAACGCATTTACAGTATTTACTCTGACAGGGAAAAATAGAAATAAAAATATCCTTAAAAACGCCCCAAAAGCAAGTGGGGGATATACGTTTATTTCGGAAAGGTCAGCAAGGAAAGGTCGGAAAGCAAGTGCTAAAGTGTAGTAGTACCACTTTGAACATCAACGTCAGATGGATGTAGCGAAAAACAGCGACCCTTGCTACGCGATGTGTGAAGGGAACGACTTCGGTCGGAGGCCCATACAGTGGTTTCGGTTAGTGTTCGGTTCCGTTCGGTTCGGTTAGTGGTTTCGGCTGTGGGACGTCGTAGCAAGAGTTCACTAAGCACGCATCACAGCAATCGCACTCCATTGTCAACGTGATAGCATATTATCGCATAGGTGCTGCGTGTGAAAACGAAAGGGACTCACACACTTGATACGGTCGGCGATCGTGATTGTGCGTATCGTGAGTTACACTCATTAATAATTTTATCCTCTCCCTCCAGTCACGAACATTGTTTACATTTGAACATACCCGGACCAATCAGTAAGCAATGTTGCACGTAAGCCTGTTACAGAAATCGATACTTTTTTCGGTGTCAGAGTGCAGATCCTCATACTTACTAAATCGGTATTGGAAAGCATTTACGTTACGAATTTACGGTAACGCGATCCCCGTATCGTTACCGATACTTTTTTCAGTGCCCAACCGTTCCTTCACCGACCATATTTTTTACTCTCATTCATTGTCACAGTGCTACTACTGCAGTGTCACGACGTGCTCCGTAAGGGGAATATACCGTTGAGGTCAAGTCGTTGTCTGTGTGCTCTAGATTTCACTGCTAAGTTGCCGTGTCGCACGTTGTCACGCTCACATCATATATGTGTATGTTAACTTTGAACAGGTTTTCTCGGTCATTGGATTCCACGGTATACGTGGGCGCCACACTAACGCAATTATCATATTGGCCTTTGTCAGCTGCCGGGGAGACCACGGCCTGCTATGGTGACAGAAGAAGACTTTGAGAACCTGCTATTTATTTGTTTCTTGTCGATACATTAAGAGCCCAAAGGCATTACATAGTGGAGGTGGGCACACGGTGGGGATACAGAAAAAAATGAAGACGAACGCAGTGCATGATAAAACTGATAATTGACAACATGCAGAAAAACAAAACGTACAAGATACTATACGGTATATACATATAAACGAGATACACAACAGCTAGAGATACAAGGATGTAATCGGTGATGGACAGTAGTAAGTAAACTACTTTCTATGTAGTTACAAGATAATTGCAACTATTCAACGGAGAGTAATTAGAAGCCAGTAGTTGAACTACATTTTTTGTGCTTAACTACGAAACTGTCGCCGGCTCAGTTGGACACGGCTGAGACCGAAGCACGATCCAAGCCAATCCAGGTAAAAAAAAAAAAAAACATGTTGTGTCTTGCACGCTCATTGCTGTGTCTCTTCGCGTCCTGTTTGATGTGGCCGCGATAGACTCTTTCGTTATTGAACACTGCTATAAGGATGTCAACGTGAGAGCAGGAAGCAAAAACTTCACTGCAGCCTGCAGGTTCTCCCTCATCGCATCCTATCTGGGAGAGTCAAAAACTAAAGGGTCATAGTCAAATATCTTGATGGTTGTGCTAAGAAGGCATCAGTGTCTGGACTACAGTCAACCGATCTCAAGATGGCACATTGTGGGAATGGCTATATCAGCCAGTCAACCAATCCAAAGCCAACGTCGGAAGACGTGGAAGAGTGGTCGTCAGTGGGCTCTGCGACACGAAAAGGGTTACATCTAAAGCACCCTTTTTGCGTTTCATGCAGTTGCTGGCATGTGTGACTTCACTCGGCAGCTATCACCGTTCGCGCCAGATTGTTCATCCAGCCACGTCCCGCTTCGAACCTGTGCCACTTGTTCTTCCTGATAATCGACACGAACCGGTACTTTTCGCTCCACGAGCTCTCACCGGCATCAGCCAGTCAACCGGAACTTCGACGATTCTGCCTAATCCTAATCCAAAGCCAAAGTCGGAAGACTGCCGCTGTATGGTCGTCAGTGGGCTCTGTGACACGAAAGGGATGACATCTAAAGCACCCTTCTTGCTTTTCATGCAGGTTGGTAATCATCATTCTATGTTCACTAAGAGGACCAGTAACCTGTGTCTGTTCGTGTCGCCGAGCCCACAGGCGATCGTTGTTATTGCATGCGAATGTCTGAGCGTACTTCGAATCCTGTTATTGAGATCTGGAGATGTCGAGCTGAACACGGGTCCCACAACTAATGAACAGCTTCAGAAATTGCTGGACGCAGTTTCAGCTTTGCCACAGCTGGCCAGTGGAGTAGCGCAGCTTCTTAGCGATACGGCTGACATTAAACGTAGACAAGCTAATACTGATATGTCATTCCGTGAGCTTAGCGCACGGATAGAGGCTGATGTTGCTTCTGTGAAAAGTGTAATTGACGAGGTGTCTGGGCTCCATACAGCCATAGGTGAACTGTCAGCAGAAAACGCAAGGATGCGATCTCGTCTTAACGATCTCGAATCCCACCAACGCCGCTCTAACTGACTGTTTTTCGCACTTCCTGATGATGAAGCAGAAACATGGGCGGAGCCAGAAAGCGCTGTTATCAAACTCCGCTCAGATAAGCTCAACATGAGTTTAGCAACTGACAACATCGAACGGGCACACAGAATAGGCCGCTACATACCTAACAAGTCCCGCCCCGTTATAGTGAAGTTCTTACACTACAAAAAGAAGAAACCAGTCTTATCGGCAGCTCCGGCTCTCAAGGGCACGGGCACAGCCGTGGGTTGTGATTATCCGGAATCAGTGTGTACGGCGCGCAGACACCTCATGGCCTTCTCCAAAACATTATCTGTTCCTTCGAGGCTCCGCTTTGACAAGCTGTACGCTGATAAGAAGTGTTACAAGTTCAATCATACTTGTAATTATGTTGACGAAATAAATGAAAATAGCGCATAGCTATATGATCGACACACTCCCACTGTTACTGAACGACCACGGAACCCCCTCCTCTCCCTTCTTTACACCAATATACGTAGTATACTGTCCAAAGTTATCGAATATTCCGCAGTTGTGGACGATCATTCTGCTGATATCATAGCACTAACAGAGACTTGGCTGTCCCCGAATACGGTGGCGTTCTGTTGGCCGTGAAGTCCACATTTCGAACCAAGAGAGTTGAAATCAGTACGGAACAAGAACTTGTTTGTGTGTCACTCGAAGGTACCTCACCACCATTAATCATTGGCGTTTGCTACCGCCCTCCTCCCCGCACCTCAGACTTGAACTCATCGCTACATAACGTACTCGCTGGTATCAGGGACCGTTTCTCGCGGCACAGTATACTTCTCCTTGGAGATTTCAACATTCCACATATAGACTGGGCCGCATCACCCCCAACTAGTTCTGTCGCTGAATGCCGTTCCTTCATTGACCTATGTCTAGACTTCCAATTTGACGCAAACGGTTCGTCTTCCCACACGATCCACCTTACAATCATCTCATATACTTGATCTTATCTTGTCCTCTGAGCCTTCTTTGGTCGGAGATGGCTTAAGTGACCATAGTTTAATATCTGCCACCATATCTGTCCCATCCTCCCAGAGATGTACGAGTAGGAAACGCATCCATTTATACAACAGAGCGAACTTTGAAGCAATTCGCGAAGGGTTGTCATCGTCGTATGACGACTTCCTGCTGTATTTTCCGTCACGCACGGTCGAAGAGAACTGGTCTTGCTTTAAAACAATGCTACTGGCGCTTGCCGACATGCACATTCGAAGCACGCTCATACGTGAGCAGCGTGAGTCCCCCTGGTTCACGTCCGCTCTCAGGCTCTTACGTAACAGGAAGCAGAGGTACTACCGAGTGGCGCGACGCCCTGGAAATCCAGATGCTTGGTCTAGGTACCAAACTACCTCTGTTGAATATAACAAGGCTGTTCTCAATTCCAAGCGGAAGTTCTAAAACACTGAGCTTCCTAAAATCATGGCGTATAATCCCAAGAAATTCTGGAGAATTATTAACCCTAGATCAACTGCAAGTGTTCACTTGGTCAATGATAGGGGCGGTTATGTACCTGAAGAAGAATGTGCCAGCGCTTTCAATACGTTTTTCTCGTCCGTTTTCTCTGACAATGATGGGTCCCAGCTACCACCAGGCCCAGTGCAAATCGACCAGCAAATGCCCATGCTATCAATTGGCGCACCTGGAATTGCCAGTTGAATTCAGTCGCTTAGGCGGAACACGTCAACTGGTTCCGACTCTATCAACGCCAAGGTCTTCATACAGACCAAGGAAATATCATCCCGCTTTCTATGCCACATTTTGCAACAGTCTCTGGACACTGGAATCGTCCCTCGGGACTGGAAGTTAGGTAGGGTAATCCCCATTTTTAAGTCTGGTAATAGACGTCGTCCGGCTAATTATAGGCCAATATCCCTGACGAGTATTCCCTCCAAACTACTCGAACACGTTGTGTATGCTCACATTGCGCGCTTTCTGGAAAATAACTTTTTCTTTCCAAATCAACACGGGTTTCGAAAAGGATTGACTTGCGCAAAAAACTTGTTCTTGTTCACATTTGATATCGCTTCTGCATTGGACAATAACGTTGAAACTGATGCTATATGCTGATGCCTCTTGCAAAGCTCTCGTCGCTTAATTTTGACCCTTTCGTCATCAGGTGCATTAATACCTTTCTAACCGACCGCCATCAGCAGGTTTTCGTGAATAACACATCTTCCTCCTTCACTCCTGTTACTTCTGGCGCGCCACAGGGCACAGTCTTGGGTCCACTATTATTCCTAATCTATGTCAATGATATACCTCGCGGCATCTTATCGAAAGTGAGTCTCTTTGCGGACGACTGCGTCGTTTATCGCAGTCATCTTTCTGACGACGACAACCGGATCTTGCAGAGTGATGATGGGTGAACGGTGTAGCACATGGAGGATGCTTCTGAACCCGTCAAAATACAAACTGATTCGGTTTACTAGAAGGCGAACATCGTCCACCGTCAATTACACAGTTTGTGATGCACCAATTGAACGCGTCGGATCGTATAAATATTTAGGGGTCCACTTCACCGCTGACTTGTCCTGGAACACCTATATTACTAATATCCTTTCCGGTGCTAGTCGTAGCCTTGGTTACATCCGACGTCACATGCCTCATACCCCCTCATTACTCCTGGCCATTTTATTTCACGTCGTGTCGATCACATGCATAAGGTCCATATACCTTTTCTAATTCATTCTTCCCGCGATCAGCATTGAAATGGAACAAGCTGCCATCCCACATTGCGACCATCACTGATCACGGCCACTTTGTCACCCCTATTACATCATATTTTGCCCCCAACACACCAGCATAACCATATAGTTCTCAACATTTACTACGCAGTAGACTTGTGTATCATCTTGACTCTATGTAGTAGGCGGTATCAGTATTTATTACGTAATAGAAGTGTGCTTTATTCGTTTCATTTTGACCGTATGTAGTGTTAGTATTGTGTTTTCTTTCCTGTTCTGTGTGTGTGTTACGAGTGCTCCACCCCCTTTGTATGGTCTAAGGCCGCTCGAAGGTTAGCTAAATAAATAAATGGCTTTCGTTAGCGCCAGACACTCGATGCGCCAGCACTATTTCAAATGGTATTGTTTTGTTTAAATTTTGTTACCTTTTGTAGCCCCTTTGTCTGTCCGCGAAATGTAGTGCGAGTCTCCTGTGAAAATGTACCTGAGAGTAAGTGTACAAGGAAAAATCGTTGAACATTGAAGCCGGATGTAAGCAAATTAAATATACAAGCTTGATATTCCACGGTATTCAGCAAAACCCGTGTGTGTCTGGTGATAAAGGTTGCGGTCCTTTTCTGGTCTCTCTCTATATACTGGCTTGCGGCATAATCTAGTGCACGTTTATCTCCGCATTAGTGTTTTTAGTTAGTTAGTGTTAGAGTTATGACCAGTGAGATCAAATGTAGTTGTAAAATTAATTGAAACTACTTTGTAGTAGTTGGAGCTGTAGTTTAATTACTGGTTACTGTTTAGTTTACTGTTTACTGTTTGTAGTTACAATTACTATTAATACAAGTGGTTAGTAGTTGTAGTTAAACTACTTTCAAAGTAGTTATAGCCCATCACTGGTAACACACTCATCGCGGAGATCATTCCAGAGGTGAGATCGTAATAGCAATTACTCCTGGAGGAATGAACTTTGAATTGATGATCGAGACGTTCAGACACGTAAGGTGGAGAATTTAACATCGAATAGTGCAAAGATGTGTTATGAAATATCTTATGAAAAATGGAACGTACGGGTGGAGGACGACGTAGGCTAGTGGGGGTAGAGAAAGGGATTGCTTCATAGTAGTGACGCTCGAGTCATTGCTGTAGTCGTTGAGAAGAAAGCGTACGGTGCGATTCTGGAAGCTCTCGATATAATTTGAGAATTGTGTGGTAAGAATCGCAGATGGACGCAGTATATTCCAGTTTAGGTCCTACCAGGGTAGTGTAGGCTGGTTTCTTAATTGATGGTGGTGCTAGCTTTAGACTGCGTTGTAAGAATCCTAATGAGCGGTTAGCGTTAGTTATGATGTAAGTGATATGGGGGGGCTAGACTAAGAGAGATTCGTCGTAAAGAGGGCACTGAGCTATTTAAATGAGGAGACACGCGCAAGGTCACAGGAACCAAGATGATAAGGTACAGTGGTTGGTATTCGCAGTGTGAACGACATAATTTTGAATTTGTTAGAGTTAACAGGCTTTTAGCTGGAGCACTAGGCGTGTATTTGATCAATGTTGCTTTGGATATTGATAAGGTCAAGCAAAATGTCCGGGCTATATAATATATATGCTGTTTTTTTACTGCAGTTTGCTATGATACAAATGTTGTGTTCACAGTACTTTATTCACTTCTCCCCCATGCGAAAGTTTAATGAAAGAAGCTAGGGGAGATAGCATTCAAACGTAGCCGTGAGAAAAAGGTGCGATCCGGTGTTCTGTAGAGGCGCTAGCTGCGGGTATGGAGCACAGGGAGGAGACTGGAGGCGGCGCACTCGCTGGGGCCTGCACGGGGGATTGCCACGTTCGCCAAGGAAGTGGGATACTGCATGGTTGAAATTTTCATTAGACACACATCACACCATTGTGAAAGTGAATTAAAGAAGCTAACGTGAAGCTAGAGAGCTAGAAGTTACCGTGAGAAAAAGGTGCGTCTCACGAGGCATTCGGAACTCACCTGTGCATTAGCGAAGCCGCCACGGGAATAGGGCTCAGGGTGGAGTCTAGAGGCACCAGACTCTCTGCCCGGGGGACGGCTCTGACATTCGCCCAGGACCTGGGAAGCTGCATGGTTAAAGGTGTGTACGTTAAAGAAACTGCAAAGTGAAAAATAACCCCCATATTTTTGCCCGCTGTCGTGCACAACATCATTGTTTGATAAGACACAAGAAGCATTAGTTCTCAATTCGGCATATTTTTACGTATAAATAGTTTGAAGATTGCCGGAACATGGACGGTGCTGCCAACGAGCGGCGAAAAAAAGCAACTTTGGTTTCGGGTCCTGGGCTCCTACGGATTGCTCAACCCTTACCACGTGAGAGTTAATTTTGTAGAGAAGAAAGTTGACGAACATTATCTTACAGCTAAACGCCATTATAAAAATGTCGCTCACTTCCACAGTTTCTACGTTTATGAAGCATTCAGCTACTTCGCCGCTACGAGCTACGATCCGCCGCGCCATCTGCAAAGCCGTCCGTGTTATCGAGTTTATTGTTTACGTCGTAGGTGGTCATGTTGCGCGCGATGCAGAAAATGGAAGTGAATGACATGTCCGTGGCTGCTGTCCGTGGCTGCTGTGTCACGTATTCGAGAGACTTGCATATGCCTGGTGTAGTTTTCGTGTTCGGGGATGCAAAAATCGTGTTCGTTCATCTTCGACGGCGGGCGTTTTCTACGACAAGATTATACAGGAGAGTGCGCGAAAACGAAACACTGTGGCGAAAAAGTGTGGTTCGAAACACTTGGCTATTAGATGCAGCAGCCGTGTCCTGTGTGCTGAGCTCATTTTGTTGCCGATGACTACGAAGATGACGTAGAAAGCGAATTGCGAAGACGAAGCAAAAAGTTGCTTGATTTCGCTTGAGTTCAACACAACGCAGGTATCTACAGGCGTCACACATGTATAAATTATAAGATAGTGATGACGTATACCATTTAAGTTATGTTATCCTACTTGTCCCGTACTCAAGGTTGCCAGCATCAACAAATTTAATTTTTGAGGGCCTTCCAGGGTTGAACTGGCGCCAGACTGCTTCGTGTGTGTGTAATCCAGGCACTCAAGTTGACATGACAGAAATAGCTGAAATGGATATAGCAGACGGAAGCACCAGATTTGTTACGTGTTGCAGACTTTGTGACATTTTTGGAGTCTTTGGACAGGTGCAGAACATTAGTATAACGTCAACAGTAGGAGAAGTAACTCATGAGAACTACCAGCGTGTTTGAAGGGTTGAAGAATACCTCCTGTTGAGGTATAGTTATGACTAAGAAACACTAATTAATTTTCTAGAGATGCATCCTCTACACTTGAAGCCCAGTGAAATAATGAAAGTGCATTGTCTTGGAAGCCCCACTACTGGAATTGTTCAAAGTGTGTCACAGCTGCAAGGTTATCACATTATATCGGTCCTAACTTTGCAGGGTTCTCCTAGTTCGGCACAACTGTCATTTCTCTTTATTGCTCTCCCGATCCTACCTTCTCAGAGATTAATGTGGTTCTCCATGCATTGCATGGCCACTGCCTTTTTCTACTCATTCTACTTTTTCGGTTTCTTGTTCTGTTGAATAAATCAATTGAGAGTTTGCAGCCATCACGCTGTCTACTGTGTTTGCCCCTCATCTATATTGATGTGCTATAACGGTATAGCATATCAACATGCCAAGAGCCTACCAACAACAACCAAACAACCTTGCTTAGTCCTACTTTTGGATGGAAACTACACCATCTGGTAACATCCACATATATAAAATTTTAGTCGACGGACATTTGCTGTTTTTGTACAACCTTCATTGTACGTTTCTTTTGTCTCACTTAGCAAGCCTGAAGAAAAGTTCTCATCTTCATCAAGATGACAGGTCATTTTTTTGATCTGCAGCATTATTGTTCCTGTAACCTTTTCACCAACAGAGAATACAAAACTGCACAAATGATAAAATATAACTTGCTTGTTAAATTCAAAAGGGAAAGACGAAACCGTTTATACTTCTCTTGTTTATTTTGTTGCAGGTTTTACAACTCTATCAAGTACGTCAAAACATCAGAGGGCAGGAAGTCCTACTCTGTTTCCTAATCCCTGGATAATAAAAAAGAAATATATAGTGCAAGTTGCGACAAAATGTTGCATCTGCTCTTATATTTCAATTAAATGTTACGATGCGTTTGTCGTGCACCCTGAAGCCAATTCCAATTTGCAGGGCAGTACTTTATGGAAGTACACCTAAATTACATTAGCAGAGATCTTATGCAATAAATTATTTAGCCATTTTGGAGCACTATTGCCACCACCAATGTTGCATGGTGACTTCAAACCCAGATCAAGGGTCGCTAATACTTGAAGTCAGCCCTCAATTCCTTCTTTACAAATGTTAGTTGGCAATGTTAGTTGGCACTATTAATTGGCATTTAGACACCTGGTCAATAAGAAGTATATTAAAAGGTTATGGACACAGTTCAGCTGAATAACACTCATGAAAATAATAGTATTTACTCATATATACAAGACATGAGACTAATAATTATAATATGCTGTGACTGCAAAGAAAAAGCAATGAGAAAAACTGGCAGCAAGCAAGAAATAAAAAGTTGCTGACATTAATATATACATTTTTACAAGTCTGCACACATCCGCCTTGCGAATAGCCGACAGGTGAGTAACGGAATTTCCTGCAGAAGGGTTTTCCGTCCAATTTGCAGTTCAAGTAGCGCGTAAAGATCACAGGCGCTGCCGGGTATGTTGCCATGACCTTCGGTTTCACGGATGTATGTCAAAGGCACTTGCAGTACCTCGGTGTCAAGGCACAGTATTTCGAAATATTCGTTAGTTGTGATGCAATTGTCTATCTGCTTTTCACACGCATTCTCGGCAGCAAAGACACTGGTCCGTAGTATCAATCGGTTTGCATTTCCCACATGAACACCTGCACAACGAAAAAACAGCGCTTGTTTGGGCTTACACAAGTGCTTCTCCCTGATACCTGTAAATTCCACAAACCAGTCCGTGTTCACGGCAGGGTGAGCTACTGGTGGGCACGAATGTGACTCCGGTAAATCTCTGGACGAGGAAGCACACACTATTCAGCACGCTATCGCATGAACGGAAGTTCTGTGTGAGCGATAGTTCTCGAATGCGGAATTCCAGCGCACTCATGTTCGAGAGGTTCGACATTCTAGACGTAGAAAGTGGTCACAAATTCCCACTGCCATTTTCGTTGTCGCCGGATTAGCGAGCGGAACCTATTACATGCGTCCTCGACAGATGGCGTGGGGTGATGCAATTGTTGACAGACTGCTCGGTTTCGGACATGCAATCATCGAAAATTCGATTGTAGAAAAACTACAGCGATTTCAGCGGAGTTCTTTGATATTTTGAAGGTTCAAGCTTTTCGCTGAAGATGAAGTTTCGATAGATTTTTATTCACTTTTCGGTCCCTTTAAAGGAGATACCATTCGAATGCAGCCGTGACAAAGAGGTGTGTCCGAGAAAGCCTTGGAAACTAACCTGTGCAGGGACCAGTCACGGAAATAGGGCTGCAGGCGTCTGACTCCCAAGGGACTGCACGGTGGTGGGCTGTCACATTTGTCACAGGAAGTGGGAAGCTGCATGGTTGAAATTTTCATCAGACACACATCACACCATTGTGAAAGTTTAATGCAAGCAGCTAGGGGGAGATATAATTCGAACGTAGCCATGAGAATGAAGTGCTACTCAGGAGGCCTTAGAAACTCACCTGTGGAAGCGCCAGCCGCCATACGAATCGGGTTCATGGACGAGCCTGGAGTCTGCACGAGGGAGGGCTATCACCTTCGTTCAGGAACTGGGAAGCTGCATGCTTGAAATTTTCATCAGACATACATCCCGCTATTGTGAAAGTTTAATGAAAGAAGCTAGGCGGAGATACAATTCGAGCATAGAGCCTTAGAGACTCACCTGTGGAGTGCCCAGCCACGGGAATATGGCCCTGAGAGGAGACTCGAGGCGTCTTACTCCCTGAGGCATGCATGGGGGAGTGCCACGTTCGCCCTGGAACCGGGAAGCTGCATGCTTAACACTTTGTTCACGCACACTTCATAGCAATGTAAAAGTGTAATGAATGAAGCTAATGGAGATAGCATTCGAACGTAGCCGTGAGAAAGAGAGGAAGCCTTCGAAACTCACCTGTGGAGGGACAGCCCACGAGGGAGGAGCACGGAGGTATGGAACTCCCTGAGGCCTGCACGGGGTGCAATCATGTTCGCCAAAGTACTGGGAAACTGCATGGTTAAAATGCTGATCACACACGCATCACGCCAATGTGAAAGTTCAATGGAAGTAGCTAGGGGAGATAGCATTCGAACGTTGCCGTGTCAAAGAGGTGCGTTAAGAGGCGGCTTTAAAAACTTACCTGTGGAGAGGTCAGCCACGGGCATAAGGCCCACTGTGTGATTATCCCTGAGATTACCAGCTTGACCAAAGAGGGCAAGGATTAGAACCTTTGCCACTTGGCGGTTGTCTCTTAAGGTAGCTGTGGCGTTCTTTAATGTGTGATCTTTTGTGACGCGCAGTAGAGTTTGAACACAGAACTTGTGTAGCAGCATCCTCGGTCCGTAATGATTCTAACGGGGCACCCAAGGTCGCCACAATGTCCTGCAGTGACCGCTTCGCTACTGTCGCACTCGTGAAAGCACCCACGCACGCAGTCATGTAAGCTCTGGCCTTTTTACTTCTCACGAAGGATATCTGGTGGCTTATGTACACGGTAAGCCAGAGCGTTCCCACTTTGCCAATGCTGTGCAGTTCACCTGGGCTTTCTCCAACGGCATCTTGTGATAGAGGCACTCTAAGCATGAGTCAGTGTACCTTCTAACGCAGCAGCGCATTCGTGGAGACCAATGCGTTCTCTGCAGCATTCGCATTCTCTTCTCAAGGTCGAAGTGGCTGATTCATGTTGACATCAACGCTATATTTGCAACCCATTATCGGGCCCCTCACACTAGAACTTCCTTCTCTCATTGCAACGTTCCTTGCAAAAAAACGCTTCAGATCCTCTGTTGCAATTCCAGCTTCATGCGTGTTTCACTTTTGTTCTCTGCCAGCTATTCAAAGCTTCTTTCAGTTCCTGTATGTGGGGGTCAGTACATTGAGCTGCGGCGGGCCAGTCTCGTACCGTGCCTGTATCCAATCGATGACGTCCATTTTTTCGACAAATGCTCCACGTGGCTCATCCTTTCGCGGCGCTGGTGCTAAACGCCGAAACTGAACTTCCGCAGGCGGCGGAGACACCAACCTCCAATTCGTGGGACGATATGTTTCTTGCTGAAGGCCATTGGGAAGGCGTTGCTGTCAATTTTTCTACCGTCTAAACTGCTGATAAAGCTTCAGGCATGTAGGAGCGGCATTTCTTGCTGCCCCGTTTCGTCCTACGGCTGTAAATAATTGTGTGAAGCTGTCCGTCTTCCTGCTGTTGCAAGCTGCCTCCTCCCAGGCATCCACGTGACAGTTGTGGCCATGGGTGAGTAAAGTGCCAACATCGACATTGGTATTTAAGAATTTCAAACGCTACTGCTCATGATCCGCACAGCGCCTTGTTTTGCCTTTACTGACCCCGCGATCAATGAAACAGTTTGACTTCAAGTACCTGCACAAACCAGGGTAGCAACGCTGTTCGTGCACTCCAAATGAGTAAGAACGTTGTCATTAGGGATTATGGTTGGCTAACGGCGTGCTGTGTGTGATGAGGATACGGGCGTATCACATTCGTCGACAAAGAAGGTGTCACATCCAAGTCGAAATTGCCATTTGGAGCCGTTTGGGAAACGGCTCCACAGTCTAGCTTGGTAGGGCTCAGTCCCTTTAATGGGCCTTGTAGAACTCGTAGACTGTAGACTTATCAGCTTGTTGGCATCCGGACAAATTCCGGATGGCGCTTCGCCATCGTCCACGCTACAACACTCCCTCTCCTCAGAAGCTGACCGATGCTTGCAGTCGTTACGGGGAGGTGGAGAATGAGGACACCACGTAGATAAGGAGCAGGTGGGAACACGCCTTGTGGTTATGGCAGTGGGTAGAACAGCTGAATGATGGCGTATGCGCAAGAGCGATGTAAGCGATGTAAGTGAGGAGCTGAAGCAATCTGGGCTCCAGGGAGAGAGGGCTACAGTAATGCAACCGATACGTGAGCGGTGATCCTGTAGGGTTGTCGCCTGGGAAGTGCAGAGGAGGAACGTCTTGCAGCAGGTGGATGTCAAGAGCGGAGCTTACTGTGGTCCCCGGTGGAACAGTGGTCCCGATGACGCCTTTCTGTCAGGAGGCGTTTGCATGCTGGCTTTGCCAAGATCAGAACTGATAGGATATGCCAGGTAGGAAGGAAACGTGGGCTGGGTTGCTGGACTGCATGGGGTATAGGAGATACATCTGGTGCGGCCGATAGCCGCGACCGGTACTGGAACGTGTGTCTCTGTGTCTGTGAACGTGAGAACCGCCGCGGTGACCATGGCGCGTTGAGGGTGATTCGGGCGCCGTGAAATGCCAGGTCATTAAGTAAAGGTTCCCAGCAAATCATAAACATCCAGAGGATGACTTCGAGATAACACTCGAGGGACATTAAGGACATCCTGTGAATGTCCATTATGATCCAGGTGCTGTCAAGATGGACTGCATGTGGACATTCAAACAAGCATCCATTTCCTGTCCATGAGACATCCACATGGATATTTTTGGACCTTTCTGGGGGATTTTACGTACAGGTATTACAGCCGCAGTAATGACAGTACAGTGTACATTAGCTTTACTTTAGCTTTATTATAGATTATTTAATGGGTATAAACAGCATACATTTCACAATATATGTAAACGTACAGTCTGACAAGGTTATGCAGCACAGTGAGTATTGACGGGAAAGTATATAAACGTATCAAAAACTCACAACAAGCACAACAGATCCTTAGGCTTGGATACATATCACAGTGTAACAATGACTGCTCTTGACAGTCGGTATCACACTAGCGCCCCTTGAAAACTGGTGCAGACTAGGATTAAGAGTACTACAGTAAGTTTCACAATTCCTCAGGCGAGGTCACCTGTATATATGTCTATATATGTCTCTATATTAGAATATCATGTAAGCTCCTCGAGGTTAGATTAGGCATGGGAGTGTGACATATATCGCCTTCACCGACACACCAGACTAGAATATATTTATCAACATATATATATAAAGTGATATGAGTCGTCTCACAGTTCACTCAGACTAGCACACTCAGATATGCATGACAGTATTTCAAAGCCCCCTTGGACGGAAGTATGCAATAACAGCACAACAGGGAAGGCGCCCTAGCAGTTCCTTAAGACCTCGGCATACATGACAGTGTGCCAAAAAATACAGGGAGTTTTTTTTTGCCTGAAACAGACTTTTTGCAGAAAGAAATACGTTATCAACGTGTCGAGGATAGCTTGAGTACCAGAGGTATATGCGTGCAGAAGCAGCACGGGCAGAAACACCACGTTAATAGTTCAGTGTTTTAAAATGTTACCTGGACTTTTAAAATCAGTCGCTGTTGCTGGGGCTGTTTTAGGATTTTCATACACTGTCTGTGTCTTTTCCTTGTATGCACTCCTATACAGTGAGAAAGTTGCATTGTTTATGGTATGTCGTAACTACCAGATCCCTAATTAGATGAAATTACCACCCTACTGAGGACCTGTGACTTTCCAACATGGCAGCACAAGTTGGAAGCAAGCGTCTTGACAGGGCATCTCGAATGGTGTATACCGGGTGTTTCAGTTAAATCCCCGAGCTAAATAATTTGCGAACGGGTGCACCAATCGAAGAACTTTCTTTTTCACAAGTACCTCTTTTATGCCGCCAACAAGCTGCGCACCGTGTGAATGAGTGTTTTGGTTGCTCATTATCTAAAGAAAAATTCAAATGAGTTTCGTAAAAAGAACAACTTCTAAAGCAAGGCTCTGCCGTTATTAAAACGGGTACTACGGCTTTTGGGACCTTCAGTGGACAACGTTTAGAGGAAAATCTCCAAATGAAGCGACCATTTTTTGCAGTAATTAATTGGTTTCGGTTTACACAATTTTGTAGTGAGTGGTCGCAGTGAAGCGCAAAAGGGGGCTTTTCCGCTCACTTACCCACCAATTTAAACTTCACTTTATTTATTTTTGTTTAGGTGTCCAAACACAACCCACAACGGTCTTCTTCCAATGAATTACATCCTTACACCAATGTATGACACCAATGAATTACGCCTTTTTGCGCTTCGCTGCGACGAAAAATATGTAAGCCGAAATCAATTACCTATTGCAACAAATGACCCGCTTCGTTGGCAGATTTTTGTCTAAAGGGTGGTCCCAAAGGTCCCAAAAGGGGTTGTACCCATTTTAATGGGTAACAGCGTGCTGCTTTAGAAGTTACGTTTTTTAACGAAACTTTGAATTTTTAATTAAAGAATGAGCGCTTCCCACTCATTCACACAGAGTGCAGCCTGTGGGTGGTATCGGACAGGAAATAAAAACGAAAGTTCTTCGTTTGGTGCACCCGTTCGCGAATTATTTAGCCCGGGGATCTAAGTGAAACACCCGGTATAGTTTGAATTATCCTTCACCCAATTTCATTCTGACATTTTATTCAATACAAGTCTACTATTGTACACTTTCATCTCAATTTTAATATTTGCCTGATTCATATACTTCACATTCCAAACTTCTTTGCAAACTTCGTATTTCAAATGAACAGCCTCAAATACAGTTATCATACAGTTATTACACCTTTCTTTGAAAGCCCCAAAGACACATTTTATCTAAATAGTCATCAGTGGTCATAGTAGCGAAGCTGTAGCAGACGCATGTAGCGCTGAGAACTATACTTACCGAGACAACTGTTTAAAACAAAAAAAGCTCCCTGTGCGTAAGCTGTGCTCATTCTACAGTTGCTCTCGCCAGCTTTTTTTCTCGGTCTTTAGCATGTCGCAACCATGCCTTGATATGAGTCTCCACTTCCACATTGTTTGCTGTGGACGTTTTTGTGTTTGCACGTACATCCCCTGAAATGAACGATAACCTGCTTCACCAATTGGCACGTGGCGCATTCTAACAAATTATGCTATAGCTAACTTGATAAGTACAAATGCTTAAGACGAATGCACCATTTTTAATATGTGGCGGCGTGGTTTCCGTTTTCATGTGCTTCTACTAGTGTCCTGCATTTACTTGCTTTTTGGTATTCATCTTATGTTTCAAGCCTGGATTTTACTGCTTCTGTGTGCACAAATTTTTGGGTGTGCGTTTGATACATGCAATGTGATCCAGGAAACAAGCCTTGTCATTCACTACTGTTTTGCGCTTCTTGAGCTACTATGAGCTACTATGCGCTTCTTAAGCTTAGTGCAGCCATCCTGCATTAAAGCTCTCTGTTATTGTTCCTGCGTCATGTCCGTACATTTTTTATGCGAAAACCCGGGAAGCGTAGTCTAACTCATTGGTGGGAACGGAAAATCTAAGAACGGAAAAAAAGGTAGCAGCGTCAGCATGGTACCGGTATGAATGTTCCGCCTATTTTAAGCCAGTACGACAGCCACGCATGCCCTGTGCATTCTGAGGAAAATGGTTGACTAGGCACATGTAGGACCATAAGCACACTTACAACTATAGTACATAGAGTACAACCAGCACTTGATGTTCTCTAGCAAAAATGCCCTTCTTTTTAGTTCAAAGATGTACGGTTCTCATTGATGCAGTAAAGACTCTGACATTGCACTGTGATGGAGATGACATTTGAAGGTATGGTATACGTACTGAAAATGATGCTGAGGAACTTGAGCACTGCGAATTTTCGTTTCCCTTTCTGGCCGATCCAGCTGTACTGTTCCGCCAGGGAGTCTGTCAATATGTAGCACAGGATGTTCCGTGTTGCGTGGCCAACATCATTACCCCCAAGGCGACATAGTTCGTCTATCTACATTTGGGTAGAGCAACAAAGATATTAGACGAGTACCAATTAACTACCTTAATGATAGTGTAATGCGCACCAGCTTTATCAACCGCATAAGTACACCACATGGAATGCTTTTTGTGGGATACAGTC
The DNA here is from genome assembly GCF_037126465.1 of Ornithodoros turicata. Classification (NCBI taxonomy): domain Eukaryota; kingdom Metazoa; phylum Arthropoda; class Arachnida; order Ixodida; family Argasidae; genus Ornithodoros; species Ornithodoros turicata. The sequence continues at coordinate 561,948 of NW_026999395.1, read as the reverse complement.
TCGCATAAAAATTGCTTATCCATTTCATACTGGGATAATGTTAAGACATATAATATGCACTACTTTAGCATTATTTAGTGTCCTTAAGTTTTCTGTACAATATGCATAGTTCTACTATGCATCCTCTACGTTCAAATTCCATACTGACATGAAGGCATGTAGTTTATTAACCTTGACTGCGAATATACTTGAGTAATGCCAGAAAGATCACCAGTTGCGCTGTCTTGCTCTCGTTCAGGGTGCTGTCAAATGCCTCCAGGTCTTCAGTGGTGGTGAAAGGTGCTTGAATCATGGACGGACAATGCTCAAGAACGCGAATGTGTCGAGAACACAGCTCCTCCAGTACTACACCATGTTGAAGCTGGGTTAGGCGCACCATATGCAGCAGCCTCATGGCCTGCCGTTGAAACTCTGTATGACAAGGCCATTACCATTATAGGGCGGTTCCATAAGTTTCCGGCCCGAGTTAGAAAATGCGCAAAATTTGAAAATGCGATTAAGGACGTGTGGCGCCATCTGTTGGAGGGCCGGAGCACCACCCTCAACCCTCTCCATGCTTTTGTCGGTTGAAGAGCGGCATTTCAAACAGCCAGAGTGCACTCTTCAGTTAAAATGAAAAAAAAATCGAGTGCCGCGCTGTGATAAAATTGTTGACAAAAGAGGGACTTTCGCCTACAGAAATTAAAGCGCGACTGGACAACGTGTACAGGGAAGCCTCTCCGTCGTACAACGGTAAAAGACTGGGCTAAGCAGTTTCGACTGGGGCGAGAGTCCATTGAAGATGATCCACGCGATGGTTGTCCAGTGGAAGTGGTGACACAAGAAAATTCGTCTCTTGTCGAGAGGAAGTGCTGAGCGACAGGCGTCTGAAGGTGAAGGAAATCTCTGAAAGGCTGGGGCTTTCCAAAACTACCGTTTTTCGCATCATCGGCGAGGGCCTTCACATGAAAAATGTCAGTGCGTGATGGGCGCCACGACTTCTCTCGTCAGTTCAAAAACAACAGCGCGTCGTCTGTGCCAAACAGTTTTTCTAGCTCTGTCAAGAAGACGAAGAAGAAATATTGAAGTGAATTGTCACAGAGGATGAGACTATGGTGCTCTACTATGATCCCCTTTCGAAAAAGGAGTTGATGGAATGGCGCAAACCAGGAGAAGCACCCCCAAGAAAAACCAAGGTCACACAATCCACAAAGAAGATCATGGCAACAATATTTTGGAATTGTCACGGGATCCTCCTCATCGACTTCAAAGAGAGGAACACCACAGTGAATGCGACTTATTATGCTTCACTCCTGCATCGACTGCGAGACGCCATCAAGGAGAGGAGGCGCGGCAGGTTGAGTCGAGGTGTCCGGTTGCTCCAGGACAATGCCCCTGTCCACACGGCTTCTGTTGCCAAGGCTGCACTGAAGGAGTGGTGCTTTGAAGAAATCCACCACCCACCCTACAGTCCAGACTTGGCACCGAGTGACTACTTCCTGTTCTCAAACTTGAAGAGGGATCTCAGAGGACGGAGATTTCAAAACGATAGTGAGGTGCAAGAGGCAGTTTTCCAGCGTTTTGCGGACAAAACTTCGGATTATTTTTTCAAGGGTATGACAATGCTGGTTGAAAGGTGCAAAAGTGAAGTTAAGGGTGACTTGTTTTGTCTCTATGACTATTAAAAGTTGGTCGGGCCGGAAACTTATAGAACCACCCGTATTTGTAACTGAGGCGGTGCAACATTGTGATCACCGCAAGACGTGATGTTTTTACATCAAACCTGCCGTGTAGTTTTAACCAGAGTGTCGAACCAAAACTTGCATTGCTTCAGTTCAGGTTCGCAGACATTTGTAGATAGAGGCTCGATGATTCCGTTTCTTAAGGCGTTTCCAACGAGAATTGCACATACTCTGGATGATCGAAGCTTTAAGGTAAAGATCAAGTAGTTGTGTTTATGCCTAATATAGGAGGGACTTGGCAACGATTGGTATGTCACACAGCTCTGAAAAATTGCATTAACACGGAGTATAAAAGTACTTGGTATGGCTTACATGAATGCAAGCACAGTACAAGTCCACCATGACTGGCCATAGTCTGCGAAAGATTACTTACAGTAGCACGTAGTGTAGTTACTGATGAGATGATATCTCCCAAGAAACCGAAACTGTAGCGCATGCTTATTGATTAATGTTGTCGCGTGTCTCCAGAGAGCAGAGAGATAGAAATTATATGTTTAATGAGAGCAGAAAGGAGTGAGACATTTGAGAGACCGTTATCCACTACATGTTGCTGTCCACTGAATGTTGTTGAGCATTAGAATTTATTGAAAACTAACAAAAATAATGATATAGCCATTTTGGAGCGCAGCTGTTGCACATATTTCCGTATTTGAAAAAAACCGGTAACCATGTCTCAGTTTTTGGTTCTCATGTGGTTCAGTTCCAGCCATGCCGTGCCAATATGGGTATGGTTCGTTTAGGAAATCGCGAGGTTTTTTCGGTTCTCGCTTCGCGTCGACACCCTGGTTTTAATAGAAGTATTAGATCTCACAATACAATATACAAGCTGGTGTGGCAATCTTTACACTAAAGCTTGTGGGCTTGAGATAATCCCCGGTTCCGATCACATGATGGACACGAGGGGGCGTATGCGGAAAACCAGATAAAAGGCATCGGGACTGATGCGGTGGGGCCTTTTTTGCTGTGGCGGTTGGGACGGCAAGTGCAGTAAGGTATGGAATAAACCTTGTTTGTTGTTTGAACCTTTTCGTTTGCTGTGTCTTCCTTGGCGACGGAACGGACGGACTGACGCCCCGAGGTTGTGGAAACACGGGTTTTCCACAAGCTAAACAGAAAACAAATTTTAGCAGATGTATCATGCATATGTACCTTCGTGCAGCACAACCTTCTGTTTCCGTGATTGCTGCAGGCTGCCCTCTGACCTCGACTGAGCACAAAACAAATGAAAAGCCTACTTCAGTAAAAACTATGCGAGAAACTAGAGTCGACTATTCGAAACAATATGATGACGATTCCGATGACTCGGATTTTATTGGCACATTTGCAACTAAGGCCATAATATTCAAACCTACAAAACATTAATAACCAAAATTATGCCGCAGACATTAACAGCTGATGACAAATTAGTTTTTGTTACCAGAAACACTGAAGCGACGAAACTCACGCTGAACAAATGTGCAGTTCAGTCGAGATAAGCGAAGTGCGCTGGTGCCACAGAAATGGTGAAGCATTGGGCAAAAAAATTACTAAATATCCACGAGCTTGCATGCAGGGCCTGCGCTGAGGCACGCGCCAGTTGAACCTCCATCAGTCTCCGTCTGATCCATATCCCGGCTTATTGGTATGCATGTTTATCGTTTACTTAAGGCTAGCCCACTTCTCCATGCTTCGTCTGACAATTATTACAAAAACACGGATAGAAATAGCAATATAACCAGTCACATATTTCTAGCTTTCTAGCGAAAATATAAAAAAAACATTGTTCCACGCTTGCTGGCAGTGAACAGAAAACGTTACCTTGTTACCACTAACACTTTGTTATTTTCATGCCATTAGTGGCCTAACACGCTATAAGTAATGCATTGATATGCCCAAACACCCAAGCAATATTTTAAAACGGCTGGTCCAGTGGAGAGAAGCATCAAGCGGAATTCTGTTGCTTTCCATCTGTCTAATTCAGTTAGGGTCCTCGATTTCCTAGACAATTCGCGGGGAATATAATCATGAAGAGAAAGATTCAACTCTGAAAGCTTGTGTCGGTCAGCTGGCCCAAGCGCACACCTAGGACCATGAACCCACAGGTTCAAAAGTTTCCGCATGACCCCCAGGCAGGTTAAATGCGTGCAATCTAGTGGAGCTACAGCAATACAGTCAATATCGAGGTCTGACAAGACTGATGTTTCCCTGTGATGGTCTTCGTCATGCTGTTCGCGAAAGCTGGCATCGGTTTGTAAAGGTGCGTCATTTTGGAGGGAGCACATTCGACTCGCCTTGTGCACTCCTTCAACAGTACACTTTGGACATCCTGACATCGCATTGTGACCTTGATACCAAACACGAATAAACGTGCTGGAGCGTCACATATAATGCTGTCAACTATGACAGAGTGATGTTGGCCATTCAGGGTTATACCTCCATCTTGCAGTTCCTGCAAATCGTGTACCAGAGGCGTGAGCAACTCATTCGACGACGACGTACACACAGTAGTCTCCAACAAGGAAAATTTGCTGATTCTCTGCAACCTTAGGGAGGCACTGTATGGGCCAAAGTTGACTTTTTGAACTTTTGCTAATGGGAAGTCCGTCCACATTGAACTGAATTGGAATAATGGATGGTACATCCGTTCTCTGTGCGAGAATGGAATGAATGCCGCCAGACACACCAAAATGGCAATACTTGCCATTTCCCATTGGCACAAGCTTCGTTCCTGTAGACCGCGGAGTACGCAACAGCGCTCGAGCATCTGAAGCAAAGCCAGAGTGACAGGTGTAGGATCGGAGAACCTTCAAAAGGGCGCTCACTGCGGTCTGCGTCACATTGTGTGTGACGGCCCAGAAGAACGTCAGTGTCATGTATGACGCCAGGTGTGACGCTGGGTGTGCCGGTGTCGTTAAACTGCATACCATTGGGCAAATCTTCCAGTGCGGCTGTCCTAGCATGCCCACATCCATCTAGTAGAGCTTCGCTGTGTTCTCCTATCACCCGCGGAGGAGATGGCGCAATATCGCTTGTTGTATAAACGAGCTATAGGCCGTCGTCAATTAAAGGCATATCGTTCCTCCTGCGCGGTGGTCCACATAAAGCCGTTTTTCTCCTGTCTTCTTCGTTATGAGCAGGATCGCGCTCGCAAAATTTGAGCTGGACTCCAACAGGATGCCTGCGTCTTTCAACTCGTGAACTGTGCTGCGTACATCTTGCTCCGTATGTGAAACGCGATATCTGGCTTGTAGGTTATCAGAATATGGTTGGTGAGGAATATCGCTGCTCGTGTTCTGTACAATGATACACTTATCCCTGCCGCAGCTGAAGCAAAACAGGCGCTAAGTGCTAAAAGTTAGTTGAGATTCTGGTATGCGCCTATGTCAAGCTCAGTTGCAGTGATGATAAAATCCCGCGTTACACCTTGCAGACAATAGGGTTTGATTCGGAGGCCACATCGTCCTCCATGCGCCAGGTTCCATGAGCACGACCCTCTCGCCTTCGTTGGCACGTTCCTGGTTGGAGACGTTAACGACTCGTCGTTTGTATTCGTCGTGCTTTTACAGCATACCGCCCAAAATGCACTGTTCATGATCGGTTCGGTGAGGTCACCGTGGTTTCTTTCGCCCACAAGCTAACATGTCTGGGAGAAAGTGTCGGAATGTGGGTACGTTGAAGACTTCTTTTGGCGTGTCCCAAATTTTACCGCTCTGCGAATATGCGAAGGGTGTTCCTCTATCGAGCTAAGGCGACGTATCGTTGCTCAGTGAATGAATGTTTGATTAGTAGGGTTTAAAACTGGACATTGTCACGACTTAAAGTGTAGCTGTGTCCACTTTGAGGCGCATACGTACGTCCCAATACGTCTTTCCCGCGCCGTAACCATTAAGAAATAATTGCGTGCCCGGAGTGTCGTCCCAACGCCTCCGCATCACTCTTAGGTAGTGCTACGCACTGATTTCCCATGTCAATGAATGATTTCACTTCTTTCCCGTTGAGCAGCGCGGTCAAAAAATACTCTGTCGTGGATGAGTTATTAACATCTTTACCGGAGCGCTGGTGCGGGACCCCAGGTATGTGGTTTACTTGTCACGATTGTTTCTATTTCTGTGCCACTGTCTTCGATGTCAGCAGTGTCATAGGCTTCGAACCATGTTTCTTCGCACAGGCTTCATATTAGTGACCCGTTTCATTACACGTCTCAAAACCTGGTTTTCGTTGCGGTTTGGGTGATACGCGGAGCAGTTGAAAGAAAGGGACTCGCCTTTACCGTTGACTCCTGGTGTCTTCGTTTTTTTGGGTGATTCCCCATACTGTTTTCTTTCTTCTACCGATGGAGTGCCGTTGCCGAAATCACGCACACTTAAGGGTCATGTCCGGTGATGATGTAGTCGATGCAAGCCACATCGTATAATTTACTGCGACCAGCCATTGCGAGTGTAAAAGCCCGGTTAGACCCATTTCTTGTTCACGCCTTTTCTTCTCCAAGCAGGTGTTGAAATTCCACGCTGGAGGGGAAAGACCCTAGAGTTCCTCCTCCCACTCGCTCCATAATTGCCGGGCAGTGTGCGGACCTCCACACCAAGTATTTTCGACTCCGTCTAGTTTCGTAGGCGCGGAACGTTTTTCGCCCCATTCGTATGCCTCTGTAAGATTGTCACTTTCCAAAGCTTGCACGTTCTAGAATGTCTTTTTCGAGGGGTGAAACGCTGGCGGTTTAGGTGGTCAATCATCTGTCCCTGCGACCGCGCGCATTTTGACTCCGATCTTCACATCGAAGCTCGGGTGTCTGGACCAGCTGCGTAATTCCACTGATCGCTTCGCACAGCACCGTTTCGATATCTGTCTGCATTATTTCTCTCAAAATTGAATATGCTCGCTGACCTCTGGTGTTCCAGTGTCTTGAGTGGTCTTGAGAGGAGCGTTGCCACTCGTTGTTTCGTGTGCATGTCCGTTGCGCGTCGTAGTGACGTGGTGACCTGTCTGCTGATCCGTCGTGTGGTCTTCAGTGATAGAGTCGCCGTTGATGTTGTCGGTCAAGCTGTGATTAGAGGCCGCCAAGTCCCTCGTTGCTGCGTCCCCTTACTACGCAATTCTCGTCCGCCTGTAGTCGCATGGCTTCGTTCCAGTTCCGTTGCAAGTGCACGCAGGTTGCGAACAATCCTAGCGCTTGTTTTCTATTGACCATTGGTAGCACTCGTCTTCTGTCGACCATTCATCGCGCCTGATTTGTATTGACCAACCCTAGCGCTTCTTCAAACTCGGCCATTCCCACTCCTTGTCCTTATCTGCTTGGTGGATGAAGCTATGTGGTGACCATGATTGGTACCTGATTGGTCCACATGCGTAAAGATGGACTTTACCACACAGCATGCTCCTAGCCAACCATCATCTCAAATGATATCGTTATCTGCCTGCAGCAAGCCAGTTCTTCTGTCGCCGAAGTTCGGCACGGATATGTCGGCAAAACACGTTCGCATGTCCCGTAACCAACTCCCACCTCATCAGCAATGTCTCCAATGGTTAAACGACGTCTCTCCTTACGAACCAGCTGTTCGATTTTGACAACCATATCGGGTGTCGTGCGGCTGAGGGGCATACCAGTGTGCGCGTCATTCTCAACAGAAGTCCGGCCGGCCTTGATTCTAGAACGCTATGCAAACACCAGTGTAGAGCTCATAGTCTCTTTCCCCAACCCTTGCAGGATCATTTCCAGTATCCTCGTACCATGCCTGCTAATCTTTGTACAAAACTTCACACTCTCTGTTCCGTCTTCAGATCCATCATGGAAAACGCCGACCGTCGAGCGGATTCTACGACATAAACGGACGTATCTTGTGAACGCGTCGTCCGTCGAGAGGAGTGTAATTTACCAGACTGACTCTCAACTTAAGCTAGTGCTGCCACCTGCCTTTGCAGTGTGCCACTACAAGGCAAACAGTGGCAAATGGCAACGCTAGTCTCGAAAATTTTGGATCAAACATCGAATAGGTGAGAGCGCTGGATCAAAAGGAATCGTGGAGGTGTGCCAGTGCCAGGGACCTTAGCAGTAATGCTTCGGTGTCTGAGCCCTTGAGGATTCGTGGGATTTCCCAGTGTAGTTTTAGTTGTCGCACTAGCAAGAGTGGTTTGACCCTCCGGATGGTGTAGACCCTCCAGTTTTCATCAAGTCAGGGCACGTAACGATGTCATCCGAGGTTATTGTTGGCAAGTGGCGTGCTATGAGGTGAAGCTCATTTCTAAGAGTGCACTTCTTGTAGATCGCAACAATGTTGTCACGACTTGCTTGGACGGATGGCGAACTGTTATGGGCGTCACGGGTATCTTTTGAGTCTCGTTCCTAAGCCGGTGGGTTCGGGTTTCGTAGCGGTTCGTGATGCCGCTATCTCTGAGGAACACACCAATCGCTTTAGTTGCTTTCCGTTGTCTAGTCAGGCACGACCATGTCCCAAGAAGCTTGCGGAGGATGAACGAATGAGAGTCGAGCCTGGCAAAGTAGATTTGAAGTTGGGCCCTGTATCTCGCGTGCATTGAGCACTGGATGATAATGTGCATCTTGTGATCGGGAGTTTTTGCAGGCAGAGCACTTTGGAGATGGTGAAAGCCTCATTTAATAGAGAATTGTTTGGACATATAGTTTTCCCAGGCGGTTCCTGTGGAGGATCTTTTGGAAAAGTCTATCCAGGTTCCATGAGATGGATGCTCTCAGATCAGGATCAATGTACCACAGTTACTCAATCGTCTGCTCGAAGGTTTGTTTTCCAGAGCACTCTGGAGCATTCCGTGGTCTTGCGTTTGAGGTACGCTGGAGTCGCTTTTCGTAAACGATATGGCGCTCTCCTTTGTTTTCTTGAGTGCTTGTGTCGCCTTGCCGCAGCTTCATTTCCTGGTTTCAATACAGTGGAAGGAGCTCAACACTTCGCTCAACACTTAAGCTCAACACTTAAGTGTTGAGCGGTTAGAGATCTCTGGGTCTCTCGTTTGGTTTCCGGAAGCTACAACGAGAATAAAAGAGCTTGAAATGATTCAAAGACGAGCTATTCGTTTCGTGTACAACAAATTTTCCCGTTTTGACTCACCAACTCAAAAGCTCCAGTCGGCAGGGTTTCTGAATCTTCGTGTCAGAAACAAAATAATGCGGCTAAAAACTTAACGACGAAACTTGCATTCTCAAGGCCAAGTACTTGAAACTTTCCGACACTGGTAGTCGTCGCAGAAAGCACACCAAACATTTAGTGCAATATCGCTTCAAAACAAACTGCTTACGGTACTCCTTTTTCCCTAAAACCGTTGAAGAATGGAATAAGTTACACCAGACGGCCATTGATTGCGACACCCTCCCTTCTTTTGTCTCCTGTATTACTGAACTTTATCGTGACTCAGAACTGTGTTTCCTTTATAGATGTGTATGTGTGTACGTTTGTGTGTATATATGCATATGTATAGCTAATGTAGTTTATTCAGTACAGCTTCATGTTTGTTGGCATAGCGTTTTCCTCTTTTTATTTTATTATGATTATTGTTGTTGTTGTCGTTATATTGGTAGTGGAATATGCGCACTATGTATGTCCCTCCTTCCATGGCCAGTCAAACGCCAGAAGTATTTCAAATAAATAAATAAATAAATTTCTTTGTCGGCTAGTTAGCTTCAGTGGCTTCTGGTTCTCGGTAATTAGTGAAGAGCACCAATAAACGTAGACCGTGATCGATGGAAATGATTGTGGTGTCTTACACCGAATGTACAGGGCAGAGCCCAGTTACGCAGCCTGACTCCATCGTTCCATTCCCAAACCTTTTATTGCACGCGCCTCGAGCCATTATGACGATGCCTCGCCGATACCACATATCCCCCTTTGTTGAAAAAGACAATCCCATGACATACAAACTTCCAAAACAAAGTCAATTGCAAATTAGCACACAAGACGGCAAATGCTCTAGCATTCCACAATGTATATGTCCAGCGAAATGACATGTCCACTTTATGTTCCTGGAATGCTGTTCGGGTATCTCACAGGTGGTGCACGACTTCTCGCGCTACGTCGTAATGGCGGTGGTGGTGGTGGTGGTGCTTCAAGGGCATCCTGGGGTTGCTCTACCGGCGCAGATTCCGTTTTGGGAATTGAAACAGTCCACCAGCCATGCCGTGACGAAGTGTCCACTTTGTCGCCCGCAGGTGGTTCTCGTGGCTGAGCCCGTGCAAACTTTGATGAGTGCCACACTCTCCCGTCTTCGAGGAGGTACGAGAGTGGACCACGGGGCGCTACAATCCTAAGAGGAGCTGAATACTTTGAATTGCCTTTGGTTTGCCTACCAGGCAGGCGAACGCGCACATAATCCCCTGGATGAAATCGTTTCTTGACGGCACGTCCCTTGTTGTCCTCGTTTGTTTTCTGTTTGGTTTGTCGGGCTGCTACACGACGCCGAATTGCGGGCATGTCGAGTTTCGGCGTGATGATAGGAATGCCAGTCGGCTGCAGTTTCGTTCTTAGGTTGCGGCCGTGTAGAAGCAGCGACGGTGAAACTCCAGTAGTTGCATGGGGTGTCGACCTGTACACGGTCAGATACTCCAGCACGGTGGTCCTAAGCGGCTTGTTTTCATTAGCGGCGATTTGCACGATGTCCTTGAGGACGCGGTTAAAACGCTCAACTTGGCCGTTGGCTTGCGGGTAGTAGATCGATACCAGAGTATGACGTATTCCACAACTGCGAAGAAAGTCTTGAAATTCGACTGCGAGGAATTGTGGCCCGTTGTCTGTGACAACTTCTTCCGGATATCCCTCACGGCTAAAGAGATGTTGCAAGAACGTAGTTACTGTCCTCGCTGTAACGGTGGATGAAAAAGAAACTTCCGGCCATTTGCTGTGATAATCCACCAGAGTAAGTGCATAGGGATACGGCTGTGGGTTCTGCTCAAATGGTCCAACGATGTCCAATCCCAGCTTCGACCACGGTGCTTTAGGGAATGGTACTGGATGAAGAGGTTGCTGGGCGGTCTTCGCGGACTTATCGCAAGCCTGGCAGACAGAGCATGATCGTACCATCTTTTCCACGTGAGAATCCATGCCTGGCCACCAGTAGTACTCTCGCAACCTCTGCTTCGTGCGGACAATACCACAATGGGTGTCATGAGCAGATGCTAGGAGCCGGTCAGTCACAGCCTGAGGAACGACAATGCGATCTCCTCGTAGTAGTAGTCCGTCCACGGAAGAAAGCTCATCTCGACAACGGTAAAACGGAAGCAGTGATGTCGGTAAATTGGCGCAAGGCCACGAGTTGTCTTCAATGAATTTGACAACAGCAGTAATCGAAGGATCGACTCGTGAAGCTTCCTGCATTTCGTTTTTTGATACTGCAGACGAAACTACGCAGACAACTTCCTCGTCGAAGCTATCTTGAGCAGGCAACGGTAGCCTGGATAGGGCATTTTGGTCAATTTTTAGGTTATTTTGGTCAATTTTTTTTTGTCAATAGGGCGCAATATTGGTCGCCTTTCTTGTATTTGATGGTGAAATTGTAGTAGAAGAGCCGAGCAGTCCACCGTGAGATGCGAAGGGGCCGGTGTCCACTTCCCTGTGAACCCAGGAGTGTGACCAAAGCCTGGTGGTCGGTGCGTAGTGTAAACGGTCGTCCCCATAGGTATACGTGCCAGTGTTCGCACGCCCACAAGCACGCCAATGCTTCCCGTTCGCCTACAGAATACTTCCTTTCTTGGGCAGACAGCGTTCGGGATGCAAAAGCAACAGTGCGCAGGTGGTTATCCTGCAGCTGCTGTAAAACGGCACCCAAACCACAAGAAGAAGCATCGGTACTTACTACGACTGCTAGACGGGGGTCGAACATGTGGAGAATGGGACATGAAGCTAGCATTGATTTGATACGAATGAAAGACTCCTCTGCTTCTTGTGTCCAGGAAAATGATTCTCCACTTCTCAAGAGCTTCCTCAGTGGCTCCAGGACCTGTGCATAATGCGGAAGAAATTTGCCATAATAACCGACAAGGTCAAGAAATGACCGAAGAGATTTTATGTCGGTTGGCGGAGGGGCTTTCTCGATGGCTTCCGTAGCCGATGGCAAAGGTGAGAGCCCTCGAGCACTCACAGTATGTCCTAAGAAAGTCAGTTCGGGGACGTCAAAAATGCACTTGTGGTTGAGCCGCAAGCCTTCTTGCGAAAGTCGTTGTAGAACTGCTCGAAGGTTGTCCATATGCTCCTGCTCAGTTCGCCCGTACACGATGATGTCGTCAATATAGAATAATACTCCTTGACAGCCTTGCAGTAGGAGTGACATCATAAGCTGGAACGCTGACGGAGCGGATGCAATTCCAAAGCATACACGTTTGAAACGGTAGAGGCCATCGTGGGTTATAAATGCTGTTAGATCCCTGCTGTCTGGATGTAAAGGAACTTGATGATATGCTGAAGCTAAATCGAGCTTGGAGAAACGCGTAGCTCCAGACAGGGCATTTAACAGTTCATCTGTATGGGGCAAGGGGAAACAATCTGGTATGACTGCCTTGTTTGGCTCCCGGAGGTCCACACAAAGGCGGATGGAGCCATCTTTCTTTTTCACCACCACGATTGGTGATACCCATTCCGACGCAGTAATCTTCTCTATTATATCTTGCTCTTCTAGTCGTCGCAGTTCATCTGAAACTTGTTCGCGAACTGTGAGCGGTAGCTGTCGCAATTTACCAGTAACGGGCTTGACTTCCGACCGCACTTTCACCTTGTGCACGTAGTTCTTTGCAATTCCTAGCGTACCATCAAACAGGTGTTCGAAATCTGAAGCGAGTACTGACGGTAATGGAGTAGATACTGTGTTTGAGCACGTAAGGTGGAGCCGGTCGATCCTAAGTTCCAGTGCGGTGAGCGCGTCAAGGCCCAGTAGAGTTGTACCGCTCGAAACGACGTAGAAGATCACACACACTTTGCGGTTCTTGTGGGTTACCGATGCTGGGAAGCAACCGACTATAGCGATGCGGCTTCTTGAGTAGTCGAAGAGGTTGATGGACGTCGGCCTCAATGTAATGCCAGAGAAGTGCTTGTTGTAAATTGCTGCAGAAATAATGGATACTGACGAACCTGTATCCAACAGGAAATCGACGTTGGTGCCTTCAACATTTACTGTAAGATATATTCCAGTCTTGCGCCTCGTTTCGGGTGATGCAAGTTGGAGTACTGTTGGGCTGTCGTCTTGCGAGGTCGACCCAGAAGTGCTCGGATCCGAAGCTAATGTACGAACTCGGCCAGAAGATCGGCAGACCGACCGAAAGTGTCCTATCTTATTGCAAGCCAAACACTTTTTGTTTCTTGCTCTACATGAAGGTGAGTTCGCGAGATGATCCGCCGACCCGCAACGAAAGCAATGTGTGCCTGACGTCGGTACCGATGGTCTGTTACCAGTTCGGAACTGCTTGTTAGCAGTCTGCTTGAATCGTCGCTTGGCAACTTCTTGTACAGTGAAATCTTCTTCGTACTTGTGGAATTGTTTCACTTCCTTCTGTGTTTGCTCAAACTGACGCGCGAGAGCCAGAGTCCTATCCAAGGTAAGGCCAGAGCCTTCGAGCAGCAAGCGCTCACGGAGGTGAGGAACATTCGTACTCTCCACAATTTGGTCCCTGAGCATTGCGTCGCATGTGGATCCAAAATCGCAGCTGTTAGCTAGCTGACGAAGTGCAATGAGGTAGTCGTCCGTCGTTTCACCAGATTGTTGACGACGTTGTCGAAAATTATGCCGTTCGGCGATTGCGTTTGTCGCGACATCATAGTGCACGTCCAACGTGTGCAAAGCCTTTGCGAAAATATCCGGTTGCCCAGTAGAGTCTGCCGAACCTGATGATGTAGTTGAAGAATCACCCGATGGTAGCAAATCGAAGATCCGTTGACCTTCGCTTCCCAAGCAGTGGTAAAGAATCGCCTTGCGACGCGTTGCGGATTCACTGTCCAGTCCAGTTGCGATGAGGTAATTCTGGAACGATTTCCGCCATGACAGCCAGGTTTGCGGAGGCTTACCAGGATTTTGAAGAAAGAATGGTGGCGGCGGAAGACCAGACATTGTAGCAAGTCGTAAGTAGTTCCCGTCTTGTAAGTAGTTCCCGCTCGTCGCCAAAATATGGTGTGGTGTCTTACACCGAATGTACAGGGCAGAGCCCAGTTACGCAGCCTGACTCCATCGTTCCATTCCCAAACCTTTTATTGCACGCGCCTCGAGCCATCATGACGATGCCTCGCCGATACCACAATGATTTATACACGTTAATCACCGGAATGAGCGCGTCAGACAAATCAATATTAATTCCATTGGTTTCATGTTGAACTACAAGGAACAGATCAAATGAAATCATCACCAATAAAATAGGTAACCAAGTATTGTATCGTGCTGTCACAGCCCACACATTAAAATTAGTCCCGTTTCATAACGAAGCCCACCCCGATCTTCAATTTGACGTTACCCCACAATTCGGTAAATGCATCACTTCGACCTGGGAGTTGCCACGAGCCCTTTCGCGAACTTACATACCCGGTTTGGGTGCGCGAACTTTACTATAACGCTAACGATCGCTACATTGTAGTGCTACGGTGCTCAGGCCGTGTCAAGTAGCTATGCCGCCTTTAGTCTGTAGGTTCCTAGCTACGTTTGTAAAACAGTAACAAGCAAACAAACAAACAAACGTTAAAGTTGACGACTGAGACGGCTAGAGTAGAGCGTTCGAGGTGTACATAGGTCATTCCTGCTACACTTCCCGCCGACTGTCTTGAAATTTAAAATATGGCCATCAAAGGTCACCGATAGGTGGTAGACGAAATACTCACGCAGTTACTAATAAAACTGAATACACGGGTGACATCAGCGATTTGGCAAAATCAATGTGCATACGCACGTGTGCCAGCCCAAAATGACTTCCTCAAAACATTCAAATCAAAGTTTTGCAAATAGTGTGACAGACACGCAGGTACCCATTTATGTACTAAACGCATTTACAGTATTTACTCTGACAGGGAAAAATAGAAATAAAAATATCCTTAAAAACGCCCCAAAAGCAAGTGGGGGATATACGTTTATTTCGGAAAGGTCAGCAAGGAAAGGTCGGAAAGCAAGTGCTAAAGTGTAGTAGTACCACTTTGAACATCAACGTCAGATGGATGTAGCGAAAAACAGCGACCCTTGCTACGCGATGTGTGAAGGGAACGACTTCGGTCGGAGGCCCATACAGTGGTTTCGGTTAGTGTTCGGTTCCGTTCGGTTCGGTTAGTGGTTTCGGCTGTGGGACGTCGTAGCAAGAGTTCACTAAGCACGCATCACAGCAATCGCACTCCATTGTCAACGTGATAGCATATTATCGCATAGGTGCTGCGTGTGAAAACGAAAGGGACTCACACACTTGATACGGTCGGCGATCGTGATTGTGCGTATCGTGAGTTACACTCATTAATAATTTTATCCTCTCCCTCCAGTCACGAACATTGTTTACATTTGAACATACCCGGACCAATCAGTAAGCAATGTTGCACGTAAGCCTGTTACAGAAATCGATACTTTTTTCGGTGTCAGAGTGCAGATCCTCATACTTACTAAATCGGTATTGGAAAGCATTTACGTTACGAATTTACGGTAACGCGATCCCCGTATCGTTACCGATACTTTTTTCAGTGCCCAACCGTTCCTTCACCGACCATATTTTTTACTCTCATTCATTGTCACAGTGCTACTACTGCAGTGTCACGACGTGCTCCGTAAGGGGAATATACCGTTGAGGTCAAGTCGTTGTCTGTGTGCTCTAGATTTCACTGCTAAGTTGCCGTGTCGCACGTTGTCACGCTCACATCATATATGTGTATGTTAACTTTGAACAGGTTTTCTCGGTCATTGGATTCCACGGTATACGTGGGCGCCACACTAACGCAATTATCATATTGGCCTTTGTCAGCTGCCGGGGAGACCACGGCCTGCTATGGTGACAGAAGAAGACTTTGAGAACCTGCTATTTATTTGTTTCTTGTCGATACATTAAGAGCCCAAAGGCATTACATAGTGGAGGTGGGCACACGGTGGGGATACAGAAAAAAATGAAGACGAACGCAGTGCATGATAAAACTGATAATTGACAACATGCAGAAAAACAAAACGTACAAGATACTATACGGTATATACATATAAACGAGATACACAACAGCTAGAGATACAAGGATGTAATCGGTGATGGACAGTAGTAAGTAAACTACTTTCTATGTAGTTACAAGATAATTGCAACTATTCAACGGAGAGTAATTAGAAGCCAGTAGTTGAACTACATTTTTTGTGCTTAACTACGAAACTGTCGCCGGCTCAGTTGGACACGGCTGAGACCGAAGCACGATCCAAGCCAATCCAGGTAAAAAAAAAAAAAACATGTTGTGTCTTGCACGCTCATTGCTGTGTCTCTTCGCGTCCTGTTTGATGTGGCCGCGATAGACTCTTTCGTTATTGAACACTGCTATAAGGATGTCAACGTGAGAGCAGGAAGCAAAAACTTCACTGCAGCCTGCAGGTTCTCCCTCATCGCATCCTATCTGGGAGAGTCAAAAACTAAAGGGTCATAGTCAAATATCTTGATGGTTGTGCTAAGAAGGCATCAGTGTCTGGACTACAGTCAACCGATCTCAAGATGGCACATTGTGGGAATGGCTATATCAGCCAGTCAACCAATCCAAAGCCAACGTCGGAAGACGTGGAAGAGTGGTCGTCAGTGGGCTCTGCGACACGAAAAGGGTTACATCTAAAGCACCCTTTTTGCGTTTCATGCAGTTGCTGGCATGTGTGACTTCACTCGGCAGCTATCACCGTTCGCGCCAGATTGTTCATCCAGCCACGTCCCGCTTCGAACCTGTGCCACTTGTTCTTCCTGATAATCGACACGAACCGGTACTTTTCGCTCCACGAGCTCTCACCGGCATCAGCCAGTCAACCGGAACTTCGACGATTCTGCCTAATCCTAATCCAAAGCCAAAGTCGGAAGACTGCCGCTGTATGGTCGTCAGTGGGCTCTGTGACACGAAAGGGATGACATCTAAAGCACCCTTCTTGCTTTTCATGCAGGTTGGTAATCATCATTCTATGTTCACTAAGAGGACCAGTAACCTGTGTCTGTTCGTGTCGCCGAGCCCACAGGCGATCGTTGTTATTGCATGCGAATGTCTGAGCGTACTTCGAATCCTGTTATTGAGATCTGGAGATGTCGAGCTGAACACGGGTCCCACAACTAATGAACAGCTTCAGAAATTGCTGGACGCAGTTTCAGCTTTGCCACAGCTGGCCAGTGGAGTAGCGCAGCTTCTTAGCGATACGGCTGACATTAAACGTAGACAAGCTAATACTGATATGTCATTCCGTGAGCTTAGCGCACGGATAGAGGCTGATGTTGCTTCTGTGAAAAGTGTAATTGACGAGGTGTCTGGGCTCCATACAGCCATAGGTGAACTGTCAGCAGAAAACGCAAGGATGCGATCTCGTCTTAACGATCTCGAATCCCACCAACGCCGCTCTAACTGACTGTTTTTCGCACTTCCTGATGATGAAGCAGAAACATGGGCGGAGCCAGAAAGCGCTGTTATCAAACTCCGCTCAGATAAGCTCAACATGAGTTTAGCAACTGACAACATCGAACGGGCACACAGAATAGGCCGCTACATACCTAACAAGTCCCGCCCCGTTATAGTGAAGTTCTTACACTACAAAAAGAAGAAACCAGTCTTATCGGCAGCTCCGGCTCTCAAGGGCACGGGCACAGCCGTGGGTTGTGATTATCCGGAATCAGTGTGTACGGCGCGCAGACACCTCATGGCCTTCTCCAAAACATTATCTGTTCCTTCGAGGCTCCGCTTTGACAAGCTGTACGCTGATAAGAAGTGTTACAAGTTCAATCATACTTGTAATTATGTTGACGAAATAAATGAAAATAGCGCATAGCTATATGATCGACACACTCCCACTGTTACTGAACGACCACGGAACCCCCTCCTCTCCCTTCTTTACACCAATATACGTAGTATACTGTCCAAAGTTATCGAATATTCCGCAGTTGTGGACGATCATTCTGCTGATATCATAGCACTAACAGAGACTTGGCTGTCCCCGAATACGGTGGCGTTCTGTTGGCCGTGAAGTCCACATTTCGAACCAAGAGAGTTGAAATCAGTACGGAACAAGAACTTGTTTGTGTGTCACTCGAAGGTACCTCACCACCATTAATCATTGGCGTTTGCTACCGCCCTCCTCCCCGCACCTCAGACTTGAACTCATCGCTACATAACGTACTCGCTGGTATCAGGGACCGTTTCTCGCGGCACAGTATACTTCTCCTTGGAGATTTCAACATTCCACATATAGACTGGGCCGCATCACCCCCAACTAGTTCTGTCGCTGAATGCCGTTCCTTCATTGACCTATGTCTAGACTTCCAATTTGACGCAAACGGTTCGTCTTCCCACACGATCCACCTTACAATCATCTCATATACTTGATCTTATCTTGTCCTCTGAGCCTTCTTTGGTCGGAGATGGCTTAAGTGACCATAGTTTAATATCTGCCACCATATCTGTCCCATCCTCCCAGAGATGTACGAGTAGGAAACGCATCCATTTATACAACAGAGCGAACTTTGAAGCAATTCGCGAAGGGTTGTCATCGTCGTATGACGACTTCCTGCTGTATTTTCCGTCACGCACGGTCGAAGAGAACTGGTCTTGCTTTAAAACAATGCTACTGGCGCTTGCCGACATGCACATTCGAAGCACGCTCATACGTGAGCAGCGTGAGTCCCCCTGGTTCACGTCCGCTCTCAGGCTCTTACGTAACAGGAAGCAGAGGTACTACCGAGTGGCGCGACGCCCTGGAAATCCAGATGCTTGGTCTAGGTACCAAACTACCTCTGTTGAATATAACAAGGCTGTTCTCAATTCCAAGCGGAAGTTCTAAAACACTGAGCTTCCTAAAATCATGGCGTATAATCCCAAGAAATTCTGGAGAATTATTAACCCTAGATCAACTGCAAGTGTTCACTTGGTCAATGATAGGGGCGGTTATGTACCTGAAGAAGAATGTGCCAGCGCTTTCAATACGTTTTTCTCGTCCGTTTTCTCTGACAATGATGGGTCCCAGCTACCACCAGGCCCAGTGCAAATCGACCAGCAAATGCCCATGCTATCAATTGGCGCACCTGGAATTGCCAGTTGAATTCAGTCGCTTAGGCGGAACACGTCAACTGGTTCCGACTCTATCAACGCCAAGGTCTTCATACAGACCAAGGAAATATCATCCCGCTTTCTATGCCACATTTTGCAACAGTCTCTGGACACTGGAATCGTCCCTCGGGACTGGAAGTTAGGTAGGGTAATCCCCATTTTTAAGTCTGGTAATAGACGTCGTCCGGCTAATTATAGGCCAATATCCCTGACGAGTATTCCCTCCAAACTACTCGAACACGTTGTGTATGCTCACATTGCGCGCTTTCTGGAAAATAACTTTTTCTTTCCAAATCAACACGGGTTTCGAAAAGGATTGACTTGCGCAAAAAACTTGTTCTTGTTCACATTTGATATCGCTTCTGCATTGGACAATAACGTTGAAACTGATGCTATATGCTGATGCCTCTTGCAAAGCTCTCGTCGCTTAATTTTGACCCTTTCGTCATCAGGTGCATTAATACCTTTCTAACCGACCGCCATCAGCAGGTTTTCGTGAATAACACATCTTCCTCCTTCACTCCTGTTACTTCTGGCGCGCCACAGGGCACAGTCTTGGGTCCACTATTATTCCTAATCTATGTCAATGATATACCTCGCGGCATCTTATCGAAAGTGAGTCTCTTTGCGGACGACTGCGTCGTTTATCGCAGTCATCTTTCTGACGACGACAACCGGATCTTGCAGAGTGATGATGGGTGAACGGTGTAGCACATGGAGGATGCTTCTGAACCCGTCAAAATACAAACTGATTCGGTTTACTAGAAGGCGAACATCGTCCACCGTCAATTACACAGTTTGTGATGCACCAATTGAACGCGTCGGATCGTATAAATATTTAGGGGTCCACTTCACCGCTGACTTGTCCTGGAACACCTATATTACTAATATCCTTTCCGGTGCTAGTCGTAGCCTTGGTTACATCCGACGTCACACGCCTCATACCCCCTCATTACTCCTGGCCATTTTATTTCACGTCGTGTCGATCACATGCATAAGGTCCATATACCTTTTCTAATTCATTCTTCCCGCGATCAGCATTGAAATGGAACAAGCTGCCATCCCACATTGCGACCATCACTGATCACGGCCACTTTGTCACCCCTATTACATCATATTTTGCCCCCAACACACCAGCATAACCATATAGTTCTCAACATTTACTACGCAGTAGACTTGTGTATCATCTTGACTCTATGTAGTAGGCGGTATCAGTATTTATTACGTAATAGAAGTGTGCTTTATTCGTTTCATTTTGACCGTATGTAGTGTTAGTATTGTGTTTTCTTTCCTGTTCTGTGTGTGTGTTACGAGTGCTCCACCCCCTTTGTATGGTCTAAGGCCGCTCGAAGGTTAGCTAAATAAATAAATGGCTTTCGTTAGCGCCAGACACTCGATGCGCCAGCACTATTTCAAATGGTATTGTTTTGTTTAAATTTTGTTACCTTTTGTAGCCCCTTTGTCTGTCCGCGAAATGTAGTGCGAGTCTCCTGTGAAAATGTACCTGAGAGTAAGTGTACAAGGAAAAATCGTTGAACATTGAAGCCGGATGTAAGCAAATTAAATATACAAGCTTGATATTCCACGGTATTCAGCAAAACCCGTGTGTGTCTGGTGATAAAGGTTGCGGTCCTTTTCTGGTCTCTCTCTATATACTGGCTTGCGGCATAATCTAGTGCACGTTTATCTCCGCATTAGTGTTTTTAGTTAGTTAGTGTTAGAGTTATGACCAGTGAGATCAAATGTAGTTGTAAAATTAATTGAAACTACTTTGTAGTAGTTGGAGCTGTAGTTTAATTACTGGTTACTGTTTAGTTTACTGTTTACTGTTTGTAGTTACAATTACTATTAATACAAGTGGTTAGTAGTTGTAGTTAAACTACTTTCAAAGTAGTTATAGCCCATCACTGGTAACACACTCATCGCGGAGATCATTCCAGAGGTGAGATCGTAATAGCAATTACTCCTGGAGGAATGAACTTTGAATTGATGATCGAGACGTTCAGACACGTAAGGTGGAGAATTTAACATCGAATAGTGCAAAGATGTGTTATGAAATATCTTATGAAAAATGGAACGTACGGGTGGAGGACGACGTAGGCTAGTGGGGGTAGAGAAAGGGATTGCTTCATAGTAGTGACGCTCGAGTCATTGCTGTAGTCGTTGAGAAGAAAGCGTACGGTGCGATTCTGGAAGCTCTCGATATAATTTGAGAATTGTGTGGTAAGAATCGCAGATGGACGCAGTATATTCCAGTTTAGGTCCTACCAGGGTAGTGTAGGCTGGTTTCTTAATTGATGGTGGTGCTAGCTTTAGACTGCGTTGTAAGAATCCTAATGAGCGGTTAGCGTTAGTTATGATGTAAGTGATATGGGGGGGCTAGACTAAGAGAGATTCGTCGTAAAGAGGGCACTGAGCTATTTAAATGAGGAGACACGCGCAAGGTCACAGGAACCAAGATGATAAGGTACAGTGGTTGGTATTCGCAGTGTGAACGACATAATTTTGAATTTGTTAGAGTTAACAGGCTTTTAGCTGGAGCACTAGGCGTGTATTTGATCAATGTTGCTTTGGATATTGATAAGGTCAAGCAAAATGTCCGGGCTATATAATATATATGCTGTTTTTTTACTGCAGTTTGCTATGATACAAATGTTGTGTTCACAGTACTTTATTCACTTCTCCCCCATGCGAAAGTTTAATGAAAGAAGCTAGGGGAGATAGCATTCAAACGTAGCCGTGAGAAAAAGGTGCGATCCGGTGTTCTGTAGAGGCGCTAGCTGCGGGTATGGAGCACAGGGAGGAGACTGGAGGCGGCGCACTCGCTGGGGCCTGCACGGGGGATTGCCACGTTCGCCAAGGAAGTGGGATACTGCATGGTTGAAATTTTCATTAGACACACATCACACCATTGTGAAAGTGAATTAAAGAAGCTAACGTGAAGCTAGAGAGCTAGAAGTTACCGTGAGAAAAAGGTGCGTCTCACGAGGCATTCGGAACTCACCTGTGCATTAGCGAAGCCGCCACGGGAATAGGGCTCAGGGTGGAGTCTAGAGGCACCAGACTCTCTGCCCGGGGGACGGCTCTGACATTCGCCCAGGACCTGGGAAGCTGCATGGTTAAAGGTGTGTACGTTAAAGAAACTGCAAAGTGAAAAATAACCCCCATATTTTTGCCCGCTGTCGTGCACAACATCATTGTTTGATAAGACACAAGAAGCATTAGTTCTCAATTCGGCATATTTTTACGTATAAATAGTTTGAAGATTGCCGGAACATGGACGGTGCTGCCAACGAGCGGCGAAAAAAAGCAACTTTGGTTTCGGGTCCTGGGCTCCTACGGATTGCTCAACCCTTACCACGTGAGAGTTAATTTTGTAGAGAAGAAAGTTGACGAACATTATCTTACAGCTAAACGCCATTATAAAAATGTCGCTCACTTCCACAGTTTCTACGTTTATGAAGCATTCAGCTACTTCGCCGCTACGAGCTACGATCCGCCGCGCCATCTGCAAAGCCGTCCGTGTTATCGAGTTTATTGTTTACGTCGTAGGTGGTCATGTTGCGCGCGATGCAGAAAATGGAAGTGAATGACATGTCCGTGGCTGCTGTCCGTGGCTGCTGTGTCACGTATTCGAGAGACTTGCATATGCCTGGTGTAGTTTTCGTGTTCGGGGATGCAAAAATCGTGTTCGTTCATCTTCGACGGCGGGCGTTTTCTACGACAAGATTATACAGGAGAGTGCGCGAAAACGAAACACTGTGGCGAAAAAGTGTGGTTCGAAACACTTGGCTATTAGATGCAGCAGCCGTGTCCTGTGTGCTGAGCTCATTTTGTTGCCGATGACTACGAAGATGACGTAGAAAGCGAATTGCGAAGACGAAGCAAAAAGTTGCTTGATTTCGCTTGAGTTCAACACAACGCAGGTATCTACAGGCGTCACACATGTATAAATTATAAGATAGTGATGACGTATACCATTTAAGTTATGTTATCCTACTTGTCCCGTACTCAAGGTTGCCAGCATCAACAAATTTAATTTTTGAGGGCCTTCCAGGGTTGAACTGGCGCCAGACTGCTTCGTGTGTGTGTAATCCAGGCACTCAAGTTGACATGACAGAAATAGCTGAAATGGATATAGCAGACGGAAGCACCAGATTTGTTACGTGTTGCAGACTTTGTGACATTTTTGGAGTCTTTGGACAGGTGCAGAACATTAGTATAACGTCAACAGTAGGAGAAGTAACTCATGAGAACTACCAGCGTGTTTGAAGGGTTGAAGAATACCTCCTGTTGAGGTATAGTTATGACTAAGAAACACTAATTAATTTTCTAGAGATGCATCCTCTACACTTGAAGCCCAGTGAAATAATGAAAGTGCATTGTCTTGGAAGCCCCACTACTGGAATTGTTCAAAGTGTGTCACAGCTGCAAGGTTATCACATTATATCGGTCCTAACTTTGCAGGGTTCTCCTAGTTCGGCACAACTGTCATTTCTCTTTATTGCTCTCCCGATCCTACCTTCTCAGAGATTAATGTGGTTCTCCATGCATTGCATGGCCACTGCCTTTTTCTACTCATTCTACTTTTTCGGTTTCTTGTTCTGTTGAATAAATCAATTGAGAGTTTGCAGCCATCACGCTGTCTACTGTGTTTGCCCCTCATCTATATTGATGTGCTATAACGGTATAGCATATCAACATGCCAAGAGCCTACCAACAACAACCAAACAACCTTGCTTAGTCCTACTTTTGGATGGAAACTACACCATCTGGTAACATCCACATATATAAAATTTTAGTCGACGGACATTTGCTGTTTTTGTACAACCTTCATTGTACGTTTCTTTTGTCTCACTTAGCAAGCCTGAAGAAAAGTTCTCATCTTCATCAAGATGACAGGTCATTTTTTTGATCTGCAGCATTATTGTTCCTGTAACCTTTTCACCAACAGAGAATACAAAACTGCACAAATGATAAAATATAACTTGCTTGTTAAATTCAAAAGGGAAAGACGAAACCGTTTATACTTCTCTTGTTTATTTTGTTGCAGGTTTTACAACTCTATCAAGTACGTCAAAACATCAGAGGGCAGGAAGTCCTACTCTGTTTCCTAATCCCTGGATAATAAAAAAGAAATATATAGTGCAAGTTGCGACAAAATGTTGCATCTGCTCTTATATTTCAATTAAATGTTACGATGCGTTTGTCGTGCACCCTGAAGCCAATTCCAATTTGCAGGGCAGTACTTTATGGAAGTACACCTAAATTACATTAGCAGAGATCTTATGCAATAAATTATTTAGCCATTTTGGAGCACTATTGCCACCACCAATGTTGCATGGTGACTTCAAACCCAGATCAAGGGTCGCTAATACTTGAAGTCAGCCCTCAATTCCTTCTTTACAAATGTTAGTTGGCAATGTTAGTTGGCACTATTAATTGGCATTTAGACACCTGGTCAATAAGAAGTATATTAAAAGGTTATGGACACAGTTCAGCTGAATAACACTCATGAAAATAATAGTATTTACTCATATATACAAGACATGAGACTAATAATTATAATATGCTGTGACTGCAAAGAAAAAGCAATGAGAAAAACTGGCAGCAAGCAAGAAATAAAAAGTTGCTGACATTAATATATACATTTTTACAAGTCTGCACACATCCGCCTTGCGAATAGCCGACAGGTGAGTAACGGAATTTCCTGCAGAAGGGTTTTCCGTCCAATTTGCAGTTCAAGTAGCGCGTAAAGATCACAGGCGCTGCCGGGTATGTTGCCATGACCTTCGGTTTCACGGATGTATGTCAAAGGCACTTGCAGTACCTCGGTGTCAAGGCACAGTATTTCGAAATATTCGTTAGTTGTGATGCAATTGTCTATCTGCTTTTCACACGCATTCTCGGCAGCAAAGACACTGGTCCGTAGTATCAATCGGTTTGCATTTCCCACATGAACACCTGCACAACGAAAAAACAGCGCTTGTTTGGGCTTACACAAGTGCTTCTCCCTGATACCTGTAAATTCCACAAACCAGTCCGTGTTCACGGCAGGGTGAGCTACTGGTGGGCACGAATGTGACTCCGGTAAATCTCTGGACGAGGAAGCACACACTATTCAGCACGCTATCGCATGAACGGAAGTTCTGTGTGAGCGATAGTTCTCGAATGCGGAATTCCAGCGCACTCATGTTCGAGAGGTTCGACATTCTAGACGTAGAAAGTGGTCACAAATTCCCACTGCCATTTTCGTTGTCGCCGGATTAGCGAGCGGAACCTATTACATGCGTCCTCGACAGATGGCGTGGGGTGATGCAATTGTTGACAGACTGCTCGGTTTCGGACATGCAATCATCGAAAATTCGATTGTAGAAAAACTACAGCGATTTCAGCGGAGTTCTTTGATATTTTGAAGGTTCAAGCTTTTCGCTGAAGATGAAGTTTCGATAGATTTTTATTCACTTTTCGGTCCCTTTAAAGGAGATACCATTCGAATGCAGCCGTGACAAAGAGGTGTGTCCGAGAAAGCCTTGGAAACTAACCTGTGCAGGGACCAGTCACGGAAATAGGGCTGCAGGCGTCTGACTCCCAAGGGACTGCACGGTGGTGGGCTGTCACATTTGTCACAGGAAGTGGGAAGCTGCATGGTTGAAATTTTCATCAGACACACATCACACCATTGTGAAAGTTTAATGCAAGCAGCTAGGGGGAGATATAATTCGAACGTAGCCATGAGAATGAAGTGCTACTCAGGAGGCCTTAGAAACTCACCTGTGGAAGCGCCAGCCGCCATACGAATCGGGTTCATGGACGAGCCTGGAGTCTGCACGAGGGAGGGCTATCACCTTCGTTCAGGAACTGGGAAGCTGCATGCTTGAAATTTTCATCAGACATACATCCCGCTATTGTGAAAGTTTAATGAAAGAAGCTAGGCGGAGATACAATTCGAGCATAGAGCCTTAGAGACTCACCTGTGGAGTGCCCAGCCACGGGAATATGGCCCTGAGAGGAGACTCGAGGCGTCTTACTCCCTGAGGCATGCATGGGGGAGTGCCACGTTCGCCCTGGAACCGGGAAGCTGCATGCTTAACACTTTGTTCACGCACACTTCATAGCAATGTAAAAGTGTAATGAATGAAGCTAATGGAGATAGCATTCGAACGTAGCCGTGAGAAAGAGAGGAAGCCTTCGAAACTCACCTGTGGAGGGACAGCCCACGAGGGAGGAGCACGGAGGTATGGAACTCCCTGAGGCCTGCACGGGGTGCAATCATGTTCGCCAAAGTACTGGGAAACTGCATGGTTAAAATGCTGATCACACACGCATCACGCCAATGTGAAAGTTCAATGGAAGTAGCTAGGGGAGATAGCATTCGAACGTTGCCGTGTCAAAGAGGTGCGTTAAGAGGCGGCTTTAAAAACTTACCTGTGGAGAGGTCAGCCACGGGCATAAGGCCCACTGTGTGATTATCCCTGAGATTACCAGCTTGACCAAAGAGGGCAAGGATTAGAACCTTTGCCACTTGGCGGTTGTCTCTTAAGGTAGCTGTGGCGTTCTTTAATGTGTGATCTTTTGTGACGCGCAGTAGAGTTTGAACACAGAACTTGTGTAGCAGCATCCTCGGTCCGTAATGATTCTAACGGGGCACCCAAGGTCGCCACAATGTCCTGCAGTGACCGCTTCGCTACTGTCGCACTCGTGAAAGCACCCACGCACGCAGTCATGTAAGCTCTGGCCTTTTTACTTCTCACGAAGGATATCTGGTGGCTTATGTACACGGTAAGCCAGAGCGTTCCCACTTTGCCAATGCTGTGCAGTTCACCTGGGCTTTCTCCAACGGCATCTTGTGATAGAGGCACTCTAAGCATGAGTCAGTGTACCTTCTAACGCAGCAGCGCATTCGTGGAGACCAATGCGTTCTCTGCAGCATTCGCATTCTCTTCTCAAGGTCGAAGTGGCTGATTCATGTTGACATCAACGCTATATTTGCAACCCATTATCGGGCCCCTCACACTAGAACTTCCTTCTCTCATTGCAACGTTCCTTGCAAAAAAACGCTTCAGATCCTCTGTTGCAATTCCAGCTTCATGCGTGTTTCACTTTTGTTCTCTGCCAGCTATTCAAAGCTTCTTTCAGTTCCTGTATGTGGGGGTCAGTACATTGAGCTGCGGCGGGCCAGTCTCGTACCGTGCCTGTATCCAATCGATGACGTCCATTTTTTCGACAAATGCTCCACGTGGCTCATCCTTTCGCGGCGCTGGTGCTAAACGCCGAAACTGAACTTCCGCAGGCGGCGGAGACACCAACCTCCAATTCGTGGGACGATATGTTTCTTGCTGAAGGCCATTGGGAAGGCGTTGCTGTCAATTTTTCTACCGTCTAAACTGCTGATAAAGCTTCAGGCATGTAGGAGCGGCATTTCTTGCTGCCCCGTTTCGTCCTACGGCTGTAAATAATTGTGTGAAGCTGTCCGTCTTCCTGCTGTTGCAAGCTGCCTCCTCCCAGGCATCCACGTGACAGTTGTGGCCATGGGTGAGTAAAGTGCCAACATCGACATTGGTATTTAAGAATTTCAAACGCTTCTGCTCATGATCCGCACAGCGCCTTGTTTTGCCTTTACTGACCCCGCGATCAATGAAACAGTTTGACTTCAAGTACCTGCACAAACCAGGGTAGCAACGCTGTTCGTGCACTCCAAATGAGTAAGAACGTTGTCATTAGGGATTATGGTTGGCTAACGGCGTGCTGTGTGTGATGAGGATACGGGCGTATCACATTCGTCGACAAAGAAGGTGTCACATCCAAGTCGAAATTGCCATTTGGAGCCGTTTGGGAAACGGCTCCACAGTCTAGCTTGGTAGAGCTCAGTCCCTTTAATGGGCCTTGTAGAACTCGTAGACTGTAGACTTATCAGCTTGTTGGCATCCGGACAAATTCCGGATGGCGCTTCGCCATCGTCCACGCTACAACACTCCCTCTCCTCAGAAGCTGACCGATGCTTGCAGTCGTTACGGGGAGGTGGAGAATGAGGACACCACGTAGATAAGGAGCAGGTGGGAACACGCCTTGTGGTTATGGCAGGGGGTAGAACAGCTGAATGATGGCGTATGCGCAAGAGCGATGTAAGCGATGTAAGTGAGGAGCTGAAGCAATCTGGGCTCCAGGGAGAGAGGGCTACAGTAATGCAACCGATACGTGAGCGGTGATCCTGTAGGGTTGTCGCCTGGGAAGTGCAGAGGAGGAACGTCTTGCAGCAGGTGGATGTCAAGAGCGGAGCTTACTGTGGTCCCCGGTGGAACAGTGGTCCCGATGACGCCTTTCTGTCAGGAGGCGTTTGCATGCTGGCTTTGCCAAGATCAGAACTGATAGGATATGCCAGGTAGGAAGGAAACGTGGGCTGGGTTGCTGGACTGCATGGGGTATAGGAGATACATCTGGTGCGGTCGATAGCCGCGACCGGTACTGGAACGTGTGTCTCTGTGTCTGTGAACGTGAGAACCGCCGCGGTGACCATGGCGCGTTGAGAGTGATTCGGGCGCCGTGAAATGCCAGGTCATTAAGTAAAGGTTCCCAGCAAATCATAAACATCCAGAGGATGACTTCGAGATAACACTCGAGGGACATTAAGGACATCCTGTGAATGTCCATTATGATCCAGGTGCTGTCAAGATGGACTGCATGTGGACATTCAAACAAGCATCCATTTCCTGTCCATGAGACATCCACATGGATATTTTTGGACCTTTCTGGGAGATTTTACGTACAGGTATTACAGCCGCAGTAATGACAGTACAGTGTACCTTAGCTTTACTTTAGCTTTATTATAGATTATTTAATGGGTATAAACAGCATACATTTCACAATATATGTAAACGTACAGTCTGACAAGGTTATGCAGCACAGTGAGTATTGACGGGAAAGTATATAAACGTATCAAAAACTCAAACACAACAGATCCTTAGGCTTGGATACATATCACAGTGTAACAATGACTGCTCTTGACAGTCGGTATCACACTAGCGCCCCTTGAAAACTGGTGCAGACTAGGATTAAGAGTACTACAGTAAGTTTCACAATTCCTCAGGCGAGGTCACCTGTATATATGTCTATATATGTCTCTATATTAGAATATCATGTAAGCTCCTCGAGGTTAGATTAGGCATGGGAGTGTGACATATATCGCCTTCACCGACACACCAGACTAGAATATATTTATCAACATATATATATAAAGTGATATGAGTCGTCTCACAGTTCACTCAGACTAGCACACTCAGATATGCATGACAGTATTTCAAAGCCCCCTTGGACGGAAGTATGCAATAACAGCACAACAGGGAAGGCGCCCTAGCAGTTCCTTAAGACCTCGGCATACATGACAGTGTGCCAAAAAATACAGGGAGTTTTTTTTTGCCTGAAACAGACTTTTTGCAGAAAGAAATACGTTATCAACGTGTCGAGGATAGCTTGAGTACCAGAGGTATATGCGTGCAGAAGCAGCACGGGCAGAAACACCACGTTAATAGTTCAGTGTTTTAAAATGTTACCTGGACTTTTAAATCAGTCGCTGTTGCTGGGGCTGTTTTAGGATTTTCATACACTGTCTGTGTCTTTTCCTTGTATGCACTCCTATACAGTGAGAAAGTTGCATTGTTTATGGTATGTCGTAACTACCAGATCCCTAATTAGATGAAATTACCACCCTACTGAGGACCTGTGACTTTCCAACATGGCAGCACAAGTTGGAAGCAAGCGTCTTGACAGGGAATCTCGAATGGTGTATACCGGGTGTTTCAGTTAAATCCCCGAGCTAAATAATTTGCGAACGGGTGCACCAATCGAAGAACTTTCTTTTTCACAAGTACCTCTTTTATGCCGCCAACAAGCTGCGCACCGTGTGAATGAGTGTTTTGGTTGCTCATTATCTAAAGAAAAATTCAAATGAGTTTCGTAAAAAGAACAACTTCTAAAGCAAGGCTCTGCCGTTATTAAAACGGGTACTACGGCTTTTGGGACCTTCAGTGGACAACGTTTAGAGGAAAATCTCCAAATGAAGCGACCATTTTTTGCAGTAATTAATTGGTTTCGGTTTACACAATTTTGTAGTGAGTGGTCGCAGTGAAGCGCAAAAGGGGGCTTTTCCGCTCACTTACCCACCAATTTAAACTTCACTTTATTTATTTTTGTTTAGGTGTCCAAACACAACCCACAACGGTCTTCTTCCAATGAATTACATCCTTACACCAATGTATACACCAATGAATTACGCCTTTTGCGCTTCGCTGCGACGAAAAATATGTAAGCCGAAATCAATTACCTATTGCAACAAATGACCCGCTTCGTTGGCAGATTTTTGTCTAAAGGGTGGTCCCAAAGGTCCCAAAAGGGGTTGTACCCATTTTAATGGGTAACAGCGTGCTGCTTTAGAAGTTACGTTTTTTAACGAAACTTTGAATTTTTAATTAAAGAATGAGCGCTTCCCACTCATTCACACAGAGTGCAGCCTGTGGGTGGTATCGGACAGGAAATAAAAACGAAAGTTCTTCGTTTGGTGCACCCGTTCGCGAATTATTTAGCCCGGGGATCTAAGTGAAACACCCGGTATAGTTTGAATTATCCTTCACCCAATTTCATTCTGACATTTTATTCTATACAAGTCTACTATTGTACACTTTCATCTCAATTTTAATATTTGCCTCATTCATATACTTCACATTCCAAACTTCTTTGCAAACTTCGTATTTCAAATGAACAGCCTCAAATACAGTTATCATACAGTTATTACACCTTTCTTTGAAAGCCCCAAAGACACATTTTATCTAAATAGTCATCAGTGGTCATAGTAGCGAAGCTGTAGCAGACGCATGTAGCGCTGAGAACTATACTTACCGAGACAACTGTTTAAAACAAAAAAAGCTCCCTGTGCGTAAGCTGTGCTCATTCTACAGTTGCTCTCGCCAGCTTTTTTTCTCGGTCTTTAGCATGTCGCAACCATGCCTTGATATGAGTCTCCACTTCCACGTTGTTTGCTGTGGACGTTTTTGTGTTTGCTCGTACAGCCCCTGAAATGAACGATAACCTGATTCACCAATTGGCACGTGGCGCATTCTAACAAATTATGCTATAGCTAACTTGATAAGTACAAATGCTTAAGACGAATGCACCATTTTTAATATGTGGCGGCGTGGTTTCCGTTTTCATGTGCTTCTACTAGTGTCCTGCATTTACTTGCTTTTTGGTATTCATCTTATGTTTCAAGCCTGGATTTTACTGCTTCTGTGTGCACAAATTTTTGGGTGTGCGTTTGATACATGCAATGTGATCCAGGAAACAAGCCTTGTCATTCACTACTGTTTTGCGCTTCTTGAGCTACTATGAGCTACTATGCGCTTCTTAAGCTTAGTGCAGCCATCCTGCATTAAAGCTCTCTGTTATTGTTCCTGGGTCATGTCCGTACATTTTTTATGCGAAAACCCGGGAAGCGTAGTCTAACTCATTGGTGGGAACGGAAAATCTAAGAACGGAAAAAATGGTAGCAGCGTCAGCATGGTACCGGTATGAATGTTCCGCCTATTTTAAGCCAGTACGACAGCCACGCATGCCCTGTGCATTCTGAGGAAAATGGTTGACTAGGCACATGTAGGACCATAAGCACACTTACAACTATAGTACATACAGTACAACCAGCACTTGATGTTCTCTAGCAAAAATGCCCTTCTTTTTAGTTCAAAGATGTACGGTTCTCATTGATGCAGTAAAGACTCTGACATTGCACTGTGATGGAGATGACATTTGAAGGTATGGTATACGTACTGAAAATGATGCTGAGGAACTTGAGCACTGCGAATTTTCGTTTCCCTTTCTGGCCGATCCAGCTGTACTGTTCCGCCAGGGAGTCTGTCAATATGTAGCACAGGATGTTCCGTGTTGCGTGGCCAACATCATTACCCCCAAGGCGACATAGTTCGTCTATCTACATTTGGGTAGAGCAACAAAGATATTAGACGAGTACCAATGAACTACCTTAATGATAGTGTAATGCGCACCAGCTTTATCAACCGCATAAGTACACCACATGGAATGCTTTTTGTGGGATACAGTCTCGCATAAAAATTGCTTATCCATTTCATACTGGGATAATGTTAAGACATAATATGCACTACTTTAGCATTATTTAGTGTCCTTAAGTTTTCTGTACAATATGCATAGTTCTACTATGCATCCTCTACGTTCAAATTCCATACTGACATGAAGGCATGTAGTTTATTAACCTTGACTGCGAATATACTTGAGTAATGCTAGAAAGATCACCAGTTGCGCTGTCTTGCTCTCGTTCAGGGTGCTGTCAAATGCCTCCAGGTCTTCAGTGGTGGTGAAAGGTGCTTGAATCATGGACGGACAATGCTCAAGAACGCGAATGTGTCGAGAACACAGCTCCTCCAGTACTACACCATGTTGAAGCTGGGTTAGGCGCACCATATGCAGCAGCCTCATGGCCTGCCGTTGAAACTCTGTATGACAAGGCCATTACCATTATAGGGTGGTTCCATAAGTTTCCGGCCCGAGTTAGAAAATGCGCAAAATTTGAAAATGCGATTAAGGACGTGTGGCGCCATCTGTTGGAGGGCCGGAGCACCACCCTCAACCCTCTCCATGCTTTTGTCGGTTGAAGAGCGGCATTTCAAACAGCCAGAGTGCACTCTTCAGTTAAAATGAAAAAAAAATCGAGTGCCGCGCTGTGATAAAATTGTTGACAAAAGAGGGACTTTCGCCTACAGAAATTAAAGCGCGACTGGACAACGTGTACAGGGAAGCCTCTCCGTCGTACAACGGTAAAAGACTGGGCTAAGCAGTTTCGACTGGGGCGAGAGTCCATTGAAGATGATCCACGCGATGGTTGTCCAGTGGAAGTGGTGACACAAGAAAATTCGTCTCTTGTCGAGAGGAAGTGCTGAGCGACAGGCGTCTGAAGGTGAAGGAAATCTCAGAAAGGCTGGGGCTTTCCAAAACTACCGTTTTTCGCATCATCGGCGAGGGCCTTCACATGAAAAATGTCAGTGCGTGATGGGCGCCACGACTTCTCTCGTCAGTTCAAAAACAACAGCGCGTCGTCTGTGCCAAACAGTTTTTCTAGCTCTGTCAAGAAGACGAAGAAGAAATATTGAAGTGAATTGTCACAGAGGATGAGACTATGGTGCTCTACTATGATCCCCTTTCGAAAAAGGAGTTGATGGAATGGCGCAAACCAGGAGAAGCACCCCCAAGAAAAACCAAGGTCACACAATCCACAAAGAAGATCATGGCAACAATATTTTGGAATTGTCACGGGATCCTCCTCATCGACTTCAAGAGAGGAACACCACAGTGAATGCGACTTATTATGCTTCACTCCTGCATCGACTGCGAGACGCCATCAAGGAGAGGAGGCGCGGCAGGTTGAGTCGAGGTGTCCGGTTGCTCCAGGACAATGCCCCTGTCCACACGGCTTCTGTTGCCAAGGCTGCACTGAAGGAGTGGTGCTTTGAAGAAATCCACCACCCACCCTACAGTCCAGACTTGGCACCGAGTGACTACTTCCTGTTCTCAAACTTGAAGAGGGATCTCAGAGGACGGAGATTTCAAAACGATAGTGAGGTGCAAGAGGCAGTTTTCCAGCGTTTTGCGGACAAAACTTCGGATTATTTTTTCAAGGGTATGACAATGCTGGTTGAAAGGTGCAAAAGTGAAGTTAAGGGTGACTTGTTTTGTCTCTATGACTATTAAAGTTGGTCGGGCCGGAAACTTATAGAACCACCCGTATTTGTAACTGAGGCGGTGCAACATTGTGATCACCGCAAGACGTGATGTTTTTACATCAAACCTGCCGTGTAGTTTTAACCAGAGTGTCGAACCAAAACTTGCATTGCTTCAGTTCAGGTTCGCAGACATTTGTAGATAGAGGCTCGATGATTCCGTTTCTTAAGGCGTTTCCAACGAGAATTGCACATACTCTGGATGACCGAAGCTTTAAGGTAAAGATCAAGTAGTTGTGTTTATGCCTAATATAGGAGGGACTTGGCAACGATTGGTATGTCACACAGCTCTGAAAAATTGCATTAACACGGAGTATAAAAGTACTTGGTATGGCTTACATGAATGCAAGCACAGTACAAGTCCACCATGACTGGCCATAGTCTGCGAAAGATTACTTACAGTAGCACGTAGTGTAGTTACTGATGAGATCTCTCCCAAGAAACCGAAACTGTAGCGCATGCTTATTCATTAATGTTGTCGCGTGTCTCCAGAGAGCAGAGAGAGAGAGATTATATGTTTAATGAGAGCAGAAAGGAGTGAGACTTTTGAGAGACTGTTATCCACTACATGTTGCTGTCCACTGAATGTTGTTGAGCATTAGAATTTATTGAAAACTAACACAAATAATGATATAGCCATTTTGGAGCGCAGCTGTTGCACATATTTCCGTATTTGAAAAAACTCTATTTAAACCGGTAACCATGTCTCAGTTTTTGGTTCTCATGTGGTTCAGTTCCAGCCATGCCGTGCCAATATGGGTATGGTTCGTTTAGGAAATCGCGAGGTTTTTTTCGGTTCTCGCTTCGCGTCGACACCCTGGTTTTAATAGAAGTATTAGATCTCACAATACAATATACAAGCTGGTGTGGCAATCTTTACACTAAAGCTTGTGGGCTTGAGATAATCCCCGGTTCCGATCACATGATGGACACGAGGGGGCGTATGCGGAAAACCAGATAAAAGGCATCGGGACTGATGCGGTGGGGCCTTTTTTGCTGTGGCGGTTGGGACGGCAAGTGCAGTAAGGTATGGAATAAACCTTGTTTGTTGTTTGAACCTTTTCGTTTGCTGTGTCTTCCTTGGCGACGGAACGGACGGACTGACGCCCCGAGGTTGTGGAAACACGGGTTTTCCACAAGCTAAACAGAAACAAATTTTGCAGATGTATCATGCATATGTACCTTCGTGCAGCACAACCTTCTGTTTCCGTGATTGCTGCAGCTGCCCTCTGACCTCGACTGAGCACAAAACAAATGAAAAGCCTACTTCAGTAAAAACTATGCGAGAAACTAGAGTCGACTATTCGAAACAATATGATGACGATTCCGATGACTCGGATTTTATTGGCACATTTGCAACTAAGGCCATAATATTCAAACCTACAAAACATTAATAACCAAAATTATGCCGCAGACATTAACAGCTGATGACAAATTAGTTTTTGTTACCAGAAACACTGAAGCGACTCACGCTGAACAAATGTGCAGTTCAGTCGAGATAAGCGAAGTGCGCTGGTGCCACAGAAATGGTGAAGCATTGGGCAAAAAAATTACTAAATATCCACGAGCTTGCATGCAGGGCCTGCGCTGAGGCACGCGCCAGTTGAACCTCCATCAGTCTCCGTCTGATCCATATCCCGGCTTATTGGTATGCATGTTTACGTTTACTTAAGGCTAGCCCACTTCTCCATGCTTCGTCTGACAATTATTACAAAAACACGGATAGAAATAGCAATATAACCAGTCACATATTTCTAGCTTTCTAGCGAAAATATAAAAAAAACATTGTTCCACGCTTGCTGGCAGTGAACAGAAAACGTTACCTTGTTACCACTAACACTTTGTTATTTTCATGCCATTAGTGGCCTAACACGCTATAAGTAATGCATTGATATGCCCAAAACACCCAAGCAATATTTTAAAACGGCTGGTCCAGTGGAGAGAAGCATCAAGCGGAATTCTGTTGCTTTCCATCTGTCTAATTCAGTTAGGGTCCTCGATTTCCTAGACAATTCGCGGGGAATATAATCATGAAGAGAAAGATTCAACTCTGAAAGCTTGTGTCGGTCAGCTGGCCCAAGCGCACACCTAGGACCATGAACCCACAGGTTCAAAAGTTTCCGCATGACCCCCAGGCAGGTTAAATGCGTGCAATCTAGTGGAGCTACAGCAATACAGTCAATATCGAGGTCTGACAAGACTGATGTTTCCCTGTGATGGTCTTCGTCATGCTGTTCGCGAAAGCTGGCATCGGTTTGTAAAGGTGCGTCATTTTGGAGGGAGCACATTCGACTCGCCTTGTGCACTCCTTCAACAGTACACTTTGGACATCCTGACATCGCATTGTGACCTTGATACCAAACACGAATAAACGTGCTGGAGCGTCACATATAATGCTGTCAACTATGACAGAGTGATGTTGGCCATTCAGGGTTATACGTCCATCTTGCAGTTCCTGCAAATCGTGTACCAGAGGCGTGAGCAACTCATTCGACGACGACGTACACACAGTAGTCTCCAACAAGGAAAATTTGCTGATTCTCTGCAACCTTTAGGGAGGCACTGTATGGGCCAAAGTTGACTTTTTGAACTTTTGCTAATGGGAAGTCCGTCCACATTGAACTGAATTGGAATAATGGATGGTACATCCGTTCTCTGTGCGAGAATGGAATGAATGCCGCCAGACACACCAAAATGGCAATACTTGCCATTTCCCATTGGCACAAGCTTCGTTCCTGTAGACCGCGGAGTACGCAACAGCGCTCGAGCATCTGAAGCAAAGCCAGAGTGACAGGTGTAGGATCGGAGAACCTTCAAAAGGGCGCTCACTGCGGTCTGCGTCACATTGTGTGTGACGGCCCAGAAGAACGTCAGTGTCATGTATGACGCCAGGTGTGACGCTGGGTGTGCCGGTGTCGTTAAAACTGCATACCATTGGGCAAATCTTCCAGTGCGGCTGTCCTAGCATGCCCACATCCATCTAGTAGAGCTTCGCTGTGTTCTCCTATCACCCGCGGAGGAGATGGCGCAATATCGCTTGTTGTATAAACGAGCTATAGGCCGTCGTCAATTAAAGGCATATCGTTCCTCCTGCGCGGTGGTCCACATAAAGCCGTTTTTTCTCCTGTCTTCTTCGTTATGAGCAGGATCGCGCTCGCAAAATTTGAGCTGGACTCCAACAGGATGCCTGCGTCTTTCAACTCGTGAACTGTGCTGCGTACATCTTGCTCCGTATGTGAAACGCGATATCTGGCTTGTAGGTTATCAGAATATGGGTTGGTGAGGAATATCGCTGCTCGTGTTCTGTACAATGATACACTTATCCCTGCCGCAGCTGAAGCAAAACAGGCGCTAAGTGCTAAAAGTTAGTTGAGATTCTGGTATGCGCCTATGTCAAGCATCAGTTGCAGTGATGATAAAATCCCGCGTTACACCTTGCAGACAATAGGGTTTGATTCGGAGGCCACATCGTCCTCCATGCGCCAGGTTCCATGAGCACGACCCTCTCGCCTTCGTTGGCACGTTCCTGGTTGGAGACGTTAACGACTCGTCGTTTGTATTCGTCGTGCTTTTACAGCATACCGCCCAAAATGCACTGTTCATGATCGGTTCGGTGAGGTCACCGTGGTTTCTTTCGCCCACAAGCTAACATGTCTGGGAGAAAGTGTCGGAATGTGGGTACGTTGAAGACTTCTTTTGG